>NC_071403.1:79407111-79444611 GCF_017976375.1 Cuculus canorus
TGCTGTCTATGAAAAGACAGGAAGACAGAGTGTATGAGGATGCTCAGGTTATCAGGTCTGTTTCCTAACTATCGTGTAAATGATAATATCCCTTCCACAAGCTGTTCTAACATTATCTCTGAACATGCTACTATTCTTGTCTCCATTACTCCTACTAGAAATCTCTTCCAGAAATTTCTTCATCTGATATCTAGGAATGTTTTTCCAGTTTCATATCTATGTTCCATCAAGACCAAGTTATAGTTAATTTCTTTTGCATCAGCATTGCCCTTGCACTTAGAAACCATCCCAATGCATTTATTGACAGCAATCACACCTCTTCTGCACATCCACTTTAACATGCTAAATCTCCTTTAAACTCACCTCACAACACAAGGTTTTCCGGACCTCTTTCATCTCACCAGCACTTCCCTGCACTGCTCCAGTTTAAATTAACTCACAATGCAATGGCATTCACAGAATTATAGAATTATACAATCATTAGGTTGGAAAAGACCTTTGAGACCATCAGGTCCAACCGTACCTGTCCACTACTAAACTATATTGCTAAGCACTTCATCCACAAGTCTTTAAATGCCTCCATGGATGGTGACTCAATCACAGAATCACAAGGTTGGAAAGGACCCACTGGATCATCGAGTCCAACCATTCCTAGCACTCCCTAAACCATGTCCCTCAGCACTTCATCCACCCGTTCCTTAAACACCTCCACGGAAGGCGACTCCACTACCTCCCTAGGCAGCCTGTTCCAGTGCCCAATGACTCTTACTGTGAAGAATTTTTTTCTGATATCCAACCTGAACCTCCCCTGACGGAGCTTCAGGCCATTCCCTCTTGTCCTGTCCCCTGTCACTTGGGAGAAGAGGCCAGCTCCCTCCTCTCCACAACCTCCTTTCAGGTAGTTGTAGAGAGTAATAAGGTCTCAATCACCTCCCTGGGCAGCCTGTTCCAGCGCCTGATAACCCTTTCAGTTTCCCATCTCCTGTAAAATATGTCACTAGGTGCATTTTAGGGACATTTCTCTGGTTTCTTTGGCACCTGAGAGCCATCCTTTCATTCTACTGTCTCTGACAAAGTCATTTCATAACAAAAGTTCTTCTTATTTCTACTACTTGTGTCCTGGTGCTTTGTCTTATTAAATTTCATTTCATGACTCCTGTTCCAATGCTCAAGGCCAGATGCTTTCTTTCCTGTGTATTCAGGTTGTACTTTTTCACTGGCAATGTCTCCAAACTTTGTCAACTCCAACATTTCATTAGCACATTCCTAATTTATGCTCCAAGGTCATTAACGAAAATGTTAAATAAGATGAGTCAGAACGATCCTTGATGAACTCTGCTAATGAGCCCTTCTCCTGCCCTATGCTTCCCCTTTCACAATCTGTTGCTGTCTCCCCTTTTAGCCATTCCTCATCATTCTCACATGAAGACCCATCTCTTCCTGCTTAACCAGATGTTTCCCATGTGGCAATTTATCAAGTGCTTCACTGATGTCCAGACAGATAAGATCTCCTGCATTTCTTTTGTCCAAGGACAGTTATTTTACCAAACAGAGATCTCAGCTTACCTTAGTGTGATCTGGCTTTTATAAATTCAGCTAGAAATGATCCTGCTCTCCATAAGCTTCCCCTACCTTTATTTTTCTCAAGAACATGTCCCAAAGCCTTATGGTTATATTGAAGCTGCATCAAGAAGCTTTTAGGTCCCTGAATTGCTCTTCCAAGTCCAGACTATATACATATTTGCTCTTCAGTTCCGTGCTGTACCTCCTGTTTGATATACCTACTAAAATATTTGCTGTTGTTTCATATTTCTGGCACATCCAGAAGACTTGGGGAAACCTTAGTTCACACAGAAGCTTGTGCCTTTTCCAATTACTCGATGAGTGCTTTGATTCAACACATTTTAACTATAAATTACTCATTCACTGTGATTATTCGTTCAAGGATTCAATAACTAAGATTTATTATTCAAGCACTGTAATGAGTAAACCTACCACAAAGCACGTGGTAATATTTCCCAAATCATTATTGTGCTCTCAAATTGTATGCCCTAACATTATTGATCTTTACCTGAAACTGCTTTGTTTGCTCTGTTACAAATGAATTTAAGATACTGATCAACAAAATTCTGTTTGAAAGCCTGAAAATTATTTCCTAGAGCTATCTGAATGGACAGGGGAAGAAGGCCTCCAGCAAAAGACAATGCAGTGGTAATAAGGACCCAGTTAGGACAATATTCATCCCAGAACTTACTGAAATTCTTGTTTATACTGTACTCTGTTTTGTCCAGGTCTTGGTTTCTGAACATCAACTAGCGTTTTTAACAAACATACAAACATTAGTAATACAAAGACTTTGCTCATTTTGAAAATAAAAACAAAAAATAATACCTTACTACATCATCCAAGGCAATTCATTCTGGATTTTGCCTTACTTCAGGCAGGCAGGATTGGGATCACGCCTGTTTTGCTTTAGTATAGTTTCACCTGCAGTCTCATCCTCTACAGTCATTCGTAGACCCACAGTTGCTGCATCCCTGAACACCCTGCCATGCTGTGCACGTTGTATGGCACCAATGTCACACAGGAGACTCTGCCACTTACTAGGTGACGAAAGTCACAGCTCAAACCACAGGACACGCAACGAAATGCTTGCAAGAACAGTCATAAGAGGGACTTAAAATACAATCACTTAGGAATTCTCAGTGAAGTTCCTCCATGAATATTAACTCCTTCATTTGATGCTATTAAATTTACTCAAAAAAAATCAACATAAACTGGATGGGTAAAATCCATTATGGAAAACAGCTTACGTATTCTCTATGCCGCTTGCACTTCCTTATAAAGCAAAGTGCTTGTATTGCACACTGAAGCTTGTGTAAGGACAGGGACAACAGATTTTCATGCACATTTTATCAGGATTATAACTGCTGTGTCATATATAGAAATGCGTGATAAGTGCATTATCAAAATTATAACTGTATTTTAATCACGGCATAACAACCTCACAGAATGTCCCTCTGCAAAGAAGGCAAACCCAGTAATGATCAAGTCTGAATTTGAATTTTGAGCCCTCTGTGAGTGTTTGAGAGGGTTCGAAATTATGTAAAATGAGTTTATCTATCCCTATTTCTATAATAATACTTAGCACTTGGCACTTTTCATCTTCAAAGCACTTTACAAACATTAACTAATTAACTATTAATTGGTAAATTTGAAAAGGTTGATAGGTGAGGTGAGTTTAGGATAAGACCCAGCAATAGGGATGTTTAGTTTATCTGTGAATTACTTAATCATTAGTGAATCACAGAAATTAGAAATGAAAAAGACCTATAGGGTCACCCTGTCCAGCCTGCTGCCATTACAGGATTTTCCCTTACAATATATTCTCAAGTGCTTTGTCTAGTTTAATTAGAAATTATCCAAGCAATGGGGCTTCCACCATTTCCCTTGGGATATTCCTTCTTAGTCTAATATATCTTTCTGTTAGGAGGTTGTAATATTCAACCTAAGGTTTTTTCCTTGCCATTTCATCCCATCATTTCTATACGTGCCCTCTCAGACAATTTCAAACAATTCCCATATAGTTCAATTATATGCATAATTTTTCTGTTTGCTCCTCCTTGAGTCAGTCTGTCCCAGAGTCACCAGGTACTGGAAAGTTTCTACTCATAAAGAGAGAAAAGCTAGCTTTTGTTGCCACTGAAGGCCAGTTCCAGCTTAAGATGTGTTATAGATTAAACCACCTCTACTCATTTCTCTTTGGAAGGTAGATTCCTGTGTATTCAGGTATGAGCCTGGCCAAATCTCTCCCCCAGTATAACCAGCATTACTCCTTCTCCATGTAATTTATGCAGCCTGTAAGCTCCCTAGAGTACCTAAAGTGATTCTCACTACATTGTTCCTGAAGCCCATGCAGTCAACACAGGGTTCTTCAGTCCTGCATCAGCCACCCTCCAAAAGGTACCAAAAGGTCTATAACAAAAAAAAAAAAATCACTGCACCTAAGCATTTCTTCACGTCCTTGGCAGCACCCAGGATTCATGCATTCTTCTGCTACCTGTGACACTGGAAGTGTTCTAACTTCTCTCTGGACACTCCATTTTCCTGTCTGTCTCCTCCTAAAAGTGACAGAGGAGTAACATTTGCATACTTCTTCAAATCCCAGACCAATACTGGTTTTGTTTCATGGCTGCCTTTACATCTCCTTATACGCTCATTTTGCCAGGGCCGTCAGTTGGATTTGGGTGCTCTTCTGATTCCAAGTAACCCAGGTTTTTCCAATTTCATACATTTCCTACATTGCATCATCCATTTTCCATGCTGGGGAACCACAGGAAGATGTGAGATATGGCTACATCAATTGGTCTATTTATAACTATTGTTCTATTTATAATTATTGTTCAACTGATCTGGATTCCTGAAATAGCATCATCAGTCTTCACCAAAGACAAACAGGTCTCCTAGTTTATCCAGATGATCCACACCATACAAGACAAGGATGATTTGAACTTGGGACCATTGTTTTTCCTACTTTCTGATGTAAAATCTGTAAGGTGAAAATTTAAATAAACGGCAGCTATATCATGAACAAAGACAAACATCTGTCACTGGCACAACTTCCCCTCAAACTATGATAACAGATCACTCTTGCCTGTTTATTGCAATGAAAATCAAGCTAGGAATTTAAAGTCCTAAAACTAAACAAAAATAAGTAAATATGCTTGACCTCAGACCCTAGGTGATGAACCAGGTCAGGCTGTTTTAATTTGTTATGACCCAACAAAAGGTGATGAAAGCTTTTACAGGATTGCATTGAGGTCCCTATCTACAGTAGTGCCTGAACCAGCCATGATACCTCAGAGCCAGCCTGCTCTACTTGGTAAAGGGATGAAAGCATAAATCAAGATTCTTGAGACTGTGCCAACTCCTCCAGCAAAACTCCATGTATATAAAGGAAAAGCTAAAACTGTTTCCTCAAAGGACTTCGAAAGTTCTCCCATATGTGCTGCAAGTCACATTCCTCCACCAGTGATTGTAACAGCACCATTAATAATTCCAAAAGTCTGCAACAACTTGAATCCAAACTTTGAAGCCTGTTTTTGCTCTGAAGGAGATATACTTGCAGTCCGAAGGAAGAAAAAAAGAAAAGCTGCGAGTTCTACAAAATCAGCCAGTTTATTTTCTGTAATGACATACAAACCAGCACAAGTTTGAAGATGTATCAGCAATTGTTGTGAATATTTCATAGTTTTCAGTCCAGTATTTACCTGGAGGGACAACATTCATTTTATAGAAGTCATCATCTGCCTATCATTTTTCCAGCTTTTGGTACTTAAGTCAATTTGACTTTTATTTTTCAAATTATACAAGAAAATAAATGTCCTCCTTTCTTGTGCACCACAGAAGCACATAGCTAACAGTATTAAATACAGACAATTCAATTGCAAGCTATTAGCATTTTTATTTCATTTCTTAATTTGAAGGGAAACTGTCTTTAAAAAAAAAAAAAAGAAAGAGACTAAGCATATATAGAAATAAACTTTGGTGCTTCTTGGCTAAAAAATTCCCTCTCACACCAGGGGTGAGTTTTTATAAAGCAGTTAGTGATGTCTGAGTGCTTTGTTTAAAAGGTTGTTTCGGAAGGGGCTACACACAGCCTGAAAATTATACTCCTTCCAGTGTCATCTAGAAAAAGATGCAGCCAAACATAGAGGCTCCTTGTGTTCACAAGAAATCTCATATTTTCATAAGCCAAAATAGTTTAATGGCAGTTTAGTCACACACGAGTACAGGTGGCAGAGTCTAGCTGACTTTTTTCAAACTGGTAACAGGGATAAAATTACATTCATATATAATTAATGCACAGTCCATTATTTTTAAGGAATTATATTTTTCAGACAGACATTCAAAGAGCTGAGGTTTTATTTTATCTGGTGCTAAAACATTTCCCAGACCTGTGTGTATGAGGATGCATGGCTGTGTGAGGGAGGGATAGATAACTTCACATTGCCCAAAATAAGAAAAAAAACCCCTTAAATATCACTTGAATAACATAATCTGACAAGTTGCCAAAAACTCCACAAACAGAAAGAACCAGCCCACCAAGCATATAGGACATATATAGTCTGTCTCACAGCAATTCAATACTCATAGTGACCCATCTCCTCTCAAAACCCAAGTTCTCATTTGGTCAGACCACATGTAAATTGAACAATTCCTTGCCGGACTCTTCACAAAACCCATCCCACTTTTTCACATGATGGGGAAAGAGTCTATGGTCCAGGATGCGGAGAGAACCCCTGCCACAACTGTTGCGGTGGCACAGGTCAGGATTGAACAGTACCAGAGGGTCACGGTGCAGGTACTTGCCTAGCATACTCTTGCATTTTCACTTCTATCAGTCGATGGGACCAACTCCCTACATTTTTTTTTCTTTCCCTGAAAATCAAAAAGCGGTTCATGAGTTGGTCAAGAGCCAGCAAAAATGAATAGTAATGAGCCAATTTCAATAGAAATAGGCTCATTACCATGCCAGCGGCTGATAAAACCAAATGTTCTCAATTCTCTCCAGCAAACGAGGTGCTGGAGGCAGTGTCCACCCTCCTGTCTGCAGGAAATAACTCACAATTTCAAAATTAAAAGAATCAAAATAGAAGTTGGAGTTTATTCCTATGTTCATACCTCTGTCCCCCTGCAGGGTCATTTCTAACTAGCTGCCAAAAAAGCTCAGATACTGCTCAGAGTCTTTTTCTTGAAAAGAGAAAAAAAAAACCCAAAAAACTATTTTCTGTACATTGTTAACTCCCTGAATGGTAATGGGAAATCCTGTGTAAACTCCAGCAAAAGAGACAATCTAAGGACCTTCTCTGAATTCAGTACATTTCTCTGTGCACAACAGGAGCCTACAACTATGCTCCTAGTGTCAGAAACCTACTTGCGATTTCTCAACTGGGGAAAAAAAAAAATACATCTCAACCCTAAACCAAAACCCTAACCAAGCAAATATAGCCTCTCAATCTGAAAACACTAAACTGAAACCCAAAACCATAAAATTTTCAAGCCATAAACCTCCACAAAATGACAGGAAAGTGCCAGTGATTTAAGATGATTCAGAGAAAATAAAGAAACAGAGAAAGTGATTTCTCATGCTCTCAATTTCTCCACGTGCCACCTGACAGTGGTAGGACATGGGGAGGGTGACTGGGTCTGCTTTACTTGAGCTAAAATAATTTTTCATTTACTCCAAAAATGACTTGAACACAGGGCCTTTGGGCAGGAGATGGACAGCAGAGGAGTCTCTGGTTGGCAGAGAGCTGAGCTGAAAACACATTGGTGCTACTGTTTGGCACTCAGAGGAGAGATGGATGGACAGCGCATCCCTGCACTGATGTGCTTTATATGTGAAAATTTGTGGAATCGCTAACTTTCTCTCCCAGTTTTCACAATGGAAGAAACCAAGGCCAAATTTCAGGAGAAAGAACTCAATACTGCGCTAAATTGAGTATAAACACTCTCTGGTCAGATACACTTTTGAAACAGAGTAATTAGCAGGGCAGGTTTTTTAACCAGAGGAATATTACCCGGCTACACATATTTCCCCCATTTTAATTTTTCAGTGCAGGTCCAATATTTGGTAGGCACTCCCTTTTCCAAACCTCCCTCTGCCTTGACAGAGGCAGTCCCAGCTGCACCCCAGCCAAAGCTCCCTGACTCTCTGCTTGGTCAAGCCAGTAACACTTAGCCTTCAAAAATTATTTTCTCTTCTGCCATAAAATCTTGCAAGGCTTTCCATTTTAGCACCTTGAGAATTTTAACTATCCCCTCTTTGCCCTGCCAGCCATTTAAGCTCTGAAAGTACAAGCCAGCCGAGTGGAGTACATCATCTGTAAACTCGACTTGCCTAGTCAGGGGGTCTGGGGGGCTTTCTGCAGCACTGAAATAGAGCCTTTTAACACTGAACGGTGCAAATTGTCCACTGGGGACAACTTCAAATGTCTCTACAATGCATATTTTGCAGCGCTTACTGGCTGGCTCTGGCTGAGCTGCTACTACTTATTTAGGAGCCTACAAAAACTATTTTATAGATTTTGTTTTGCTAGAGTAAATATTAAGTTTTAAATACATTAGGAAAAATCAGGACAGGAAGAGAAAAAGATTAAATAAACCTTTCAGAGAGACTATTTACTTTGTATTTGTAGTTTTTTTAATGAACTCCTTTCCCCGAGGTCAAGACACTGACATTTTAGTACACACAAGCTTTAAAAATGAGAATGCTTTCTCTCACATACACACTTACTGAACACAGCCCCTCTTGTTACTATTAAACTTTTCTATCTGGTTATGACACTGGCTGATATCATAAAGCAGTGATAGTCTTATTATCCAAGCACTGCTCTGATAAATTATCTACGCTAATTCTGGAGCCAAACTTGTCTGGTTCCAGCTCGTGTTACTTAGATCTGTCTTAAGTCATTCGGAAGCAGTGGAAAACTCTTTTTCAGAATCCAGACTTGACCCCTTCTTGTCCCCAGAACATCTATGCGTGCATGTGTGCACATGCACCAGCATGCTCACACACTTACAAAACACACCCTCATTGCTAATCCACTTCAGTTCAGGTTTATTGAGAATATTTTGTCTTGTGGGGTGTTTGTTGCCCTTAATCTCTTCTCTTTCCTTGACATTATCCATGGAAGGTAGTGCACTGTAACTCAGCATCATCTACAGAGCAACTCTTCAAAGATTAAAAAAAAAAAAAAAAGCTGCAATTAATACAGGCAATTAACATCCTTTCTTAACGATGAGATTTTGGAGCTCAGTCTCTCTACACGCTGAAGGGAATGGCAATGTATCCTGAGCTCTCCCCAGATTCCCTCTGCAATCCTTTACACCATCCATACTTGTATACACACTTGGAATGTGCACATATACAAACATTTTCTCCTGGCACTGCCAGATGCAGACATTCACACACAGTATTACTGCAGATAAGTTTTACAGTTTGGCTAATAGACACAGATACTAAGCAGCAGCCTACCTCCAAACAAAATATAAACCTTGACTGCTCCACATGGTGCAGCTCTTACTTGCTCTTCAGGCCCATTTGGAATTGATAGTGCCCATGGTGCCAGAAGGTTGGTCCCATGTGAGCTCAGATGTCTCTATTCAACCTGTACACTCCCTTTTTATTCCATCTTGAAAAGACCCCTGAGATCACTTAACTCACCTGTTACTCTACAATTCATTTATCAGTAGAACAGCCTGGTTTTAAATGTCCCCCATTACAGTTTAGTCAACACAAGTCATTGGGCTCAGTTCAAGAGTAAATGGATCAAATGCTAGGGCCCAGGCACAAAGTCAGACCATGTGATTCAAAGGTCTGTCCTAAATTTCAAATCTCTGAGTGTTGGAAGCAACAGAGCCTCCACCACTTCATCCTGTCAGCAACTTCAAACATCCCTCTGCCAGGAAGTATTCTTCTCAATATTTGGTGATTTCATCTAATACTTTCTGATTTACCTTCACTATTCTTTCTCCCTTTGTGCTTCCTGGTCACGCTGTGCCCACATCTTTTCTTCATCAGCTAGTCCCTTCAGTCTCCAACAACATCCACACACAATCCCACTATATTTGGGCACTTTTTTTTGCTGCCACACCTCCATGCAAACTCCCATCACCTGTGGATGATCACAAGGCTTCACCAGAGGCTCTTGTGGCTGCAGGATTTTTCCAGATTAAGTCTCTTACTGTAATTCACTCATGCTTCTCATGTTTCCATTCTCCCTGTATCGTTCCATATTTGCAGCTCCTCCCAATTTGACTGCTTTCCTTATTCGAGATCATTAATGAAGACGTTAATTAATGTGAGAGCTCACACTGTGGTAACTCACCAGAAGCCTCTTTGCAAATCCATGTCTCCCTGCTCAGCTTTTGCCTTTGTTTCTGGTCCCTCCATCAGCATTTGGGGCACACAGCAGAGTTTGCACTCCTTCAAAAGTCAGAAAGATAGCACAAATGCAGTGCAGCAGCATTCAGGAATGCCTCCTCTTGCCCTCGCTGGTTCCCTGATAAAGTGTATGTGTACCCTTGTCCTCCTCCTGCCCATTTCTCAGTTTGCCCATCTCTAAAATGGGGACAACCTGACGGGTAGGGTGGGACAAAAGCACAGATGCTGATGTACAACCCACTGCAGGAGCACGAAGCAGTGCTGGCGGCATTGCTGCTAGCTTCTTGGATAAAATATCCTTCTCTATTCCTCGAGTAAATGCAAGCCTTAATTTGCATACATACAAAATGTAGCAGGAGCTAAACCTGCAGATGAGGCTTAAGCCTCATCTGCAAGAAGGCAGACCAGACCGATAGCCTCGGAAATCTGGGCGATACACACATGTAAAGGTATGCCTAGGCACACATATGTATTAAGAATTGTTGATTCCCCACTATGATTAAGAGACTATTAATACTAATAGAAAATTACAGTTTGCTTACATCTCCCAGGAAGCCTCACCTAAGAGAGCTCAGCAGCTCACCCAGCATGTCCATCCATTCCAAATTATTTTACATTAGCCTGTCCTTAAACAGACCCAGATTCCTCCCCAGATAAAACCTGCACCAGCCATGCATTTTTCCAAACACAAAATAGCTTGTTTTCACTTCTTCAGAGGAACAAACTCTCTTTATGGATACAAAATCTCAGCAGAATGGAATCCTTTTAAAACAGCTCAAGCAGCATCCTAGCTGCATCTCTCCTAGGCAAATTATCAAAAAGCATCTTGCAAGAGAAGCCCTTAATGGAGACCTCTAAATAATGTTATTTTTACATGCAGAGAATGCTCGCAGGCACGCCACAGCCCGAAACTAGCCCTTTTTCAAGGAAAGATAAGTCAGGAGGAAAGGGCAGGTCAGCAACCCGTGCTCGAGGTCGCCTCTGTACAAACACCTGCTTGTTCACAACTCGCACCTGCGCTGACTCACAAACACAACAGGGCCGACTCTATCGATACAGCCCTCTGCCCTGCACCACAGGGGGAGGCGTGACCTCCCTTGCAACTTTAACGAAAGGCAATGAAAGGGAAGATATTTCTTCTACCAGCCCCAGAAGGTCAAGTTTCTCTCTCTGTCCCTGATGTCGTACTTCTGAAAAGACTAATTGGGTCTTAAAGATTGCAGGTGTCCTGCTAAGCGAGCACAGCAGCACATGCTCCCCTCGAGCTAAAAGATGCCTGCAGAAAGCAGGTTTTTTATGCCACCCTTTGGTTTTTACCCAGACCCTTCCCAGACACACAGATGCATTCACGGAAAGAATAAAACATAAAGAGCATCGGGGGAGACTTTTCCCCTGGGGCTATCAGCTGCCCTCCACCACCTATCAGTAGATCAAGCCTTTTGGAAGGGCTATATTGGTTTTTCTTTCCTTACTGAAGACCAACTAGCTCAACATCACCGTTAACTGCCAGGTATAATATATACGTAAGGGTGAAGAAGGCTATTTGCTTATCTTACTCCCCTCCCGCCCTAGATTTGTTTGGGTTTCGACTTAGCATCAAGTTTATTTAAAGTCTTAACGCTCTGCCTCTCCTCCTTCCCAGCACTTGCAGGAGTTTTTCTATGCAGATCACAAGCTGGAAGAGCCTTGCTGGGGCTGGGGCACAATGGCCAAGGCTGCTGAAGGCAGTGTGCCACCAACGACAGCAGCAGGGATGTCTCCTGTCAGAGTAATCCGCTGCACTGGTCCAGCTAAGGCATCACTCGTCTCTGTCCCAACATACTCCTACACAAAAAACCCAAGCATGTCACAAGTCCCTCCTTTTAATTTTGCCATTAGTTGTTTTTTATATAACATTCCTGCTTCCTCTCCCTCTGTTCCCAAGGTTCAGCTGTCTTGATCTCCTATCAACTATCCATTCAACCTCTGATATCTTTCTTTAAAAATATACAGTGAGGTCAAGTTATGTTTCCAAAGTACCACGTTCACTTTCCGAAGCAGGAGAGACAGAGGGCTTTGTAAGCCATCCATTCCCTCCAACAGCAGCCAGCACACAGGGAAATCCATGATCACGTAGCAACAAAGATCAAAGATCCAGCAGTAAACAGATGAACTTTGTCCCAGCACAACTCTGGGGTCAGGGATGTCAGAGATCACTCTGGATTAAAGTTTTTGATTTTTCCAAAGGGAGTGCACTGGAGGCAAAGTGCTGCATGAGAAGAGGATAAAGATTTTTTTCCTCTAAATTGCTTAATATGTTGGCTTCCACTATATTGCCAATAAAAATGCCATTAGGACCTGTTTCAATGGATTCCTGCTGCCTGTCCACCAAATTTATGCAAAATTAAAAAATGTGGGCATTTGTTCTCTCTACAAAGACCCTTCGAGCAGGTACTGGGTATTGTTAAACCATCCCAAGACCGAGGATTCAACACAGGACTTTTAGATAAATCAATGCAGTCTCTACCATACAAATTTTGTGGCTACTTAAAACTTACCTAGTCTCTCAAATTGAACATCGGAGGGCTTTATCCCAGCAGCTTTTAACCAATGCAGATTATTATAACAGGGATGGAGGTTTAACCAAACTTGCGAGGGGAGAGGTTTGAATTCACTTCACCTCTCCTCAGTATGTTTAAGTCTTCACGAGCACTTGTGTTTAATTTTCGGGGAGAACACTAAAGCCCTGGCCTGGATGTTGATGATTTCATTTGAAATCCAGGAAGACTTCTGCCATGTGTCCTTGTGGTGATGGCTCTGCTGCAGCAGCAGCCTCTGTTCAGCCTGACATCTGAATCAGGGAACTCTGCTTTAATTAGCTTCTGGGTAAGGGAAAGGTAAATATTTGTTTAGCTTTCAACAGTACCACCATGCCAACATCCTAGCCAAGTGGATCTGTCCATACCCATCATTCATCATGCTTGTAGGGTTTTTGATGTGTTTGTTGAGTTGCAGCTGGGTGAGGGGGATGCCCTTGTTTTCCACCACAGGGTTGTGTAGTAGCAGTAGAAGGGTGCTTTTGACAACCACCCTTGCATTGCTGCTGGGCTTGATAAAGAGCGGCAGTGCCAGTGCTTTGAAAGGGAGGTGTATTTTACATCATTTCAATCAACACAATAAAAAGTGAGTGCTTTTGATTTTGAACACAAGCATCCAGCTACCTCTTGGTACTCAAACAGCCAGAACGTATTTTAGAGAGAAAGTTCTCCACCTGCCCTCAGTGAATTATGTCTAATGTTTTGAGGAGAATAAATGAAGAAGTTAAGCAGCAAACAATAAAAGAGTGAAACTTTAAAAAAAAAAATACCCAACCCTAAAGGCCTGAGCCTTTACAATATCTCTTCATTTCAGAGGAGATTGCTATCTCTCATGTTCTACCTAAATCCAGCAGCTGATAACTATTACAAAACAAGCGTCAACAAGGGAGGGTATGGCAGATGCCAGCAAGGTACTGTGGGGGATCTAGGGAGGGTGGTAGAAGAGAAGCATCATCTCTGAGATCCTGCTGCAGGAGACAGGGTTGGCAATCAGTTACCATTAGCGTTTCCCTACAGAATGAAAGCCCCTTACCCTGTCAACATCATCCTCCCAGGCTTGAGCCACACATCTGGACACCAAGATTCCCAGCCCAAAAGGTGTTAATGGAAGCTCCAAACCAGGTTTTTTGCACCAAGCACCCACTGCTCTTCCTCTCAAACCACCACGGTTTCTATTGTGTGACTGACTGGCTATTTCAGGACTGGCTCCTTACAAAGCTCACACCAAGGTCGCCAAAGCTAAGCCTTCAAAACTCCAATTCAGCTAAATAAAAGAGCTTCCCTTCACTTCCCTCCCCTCCACAGGAAACAAAATTTAGCATGATAAATGGCCATCTTAAAGCCATGTAATCATTTCAACACAATGAAACAAGATTTGCTCAAGTTACTGCAGGCTCTAAACTTTTGAGTGAAAGGTGGGGGCAACCTGGCACAATTCAGCACAGCCAGAGCAGAACTGCCCCAGGGAGCAGAGACAGATCCTGTCTCGCCCTTTGATAGTGCCTCACTGAGTATCCTGCCTTAAGCATGCCATCACAGCAGCTCCAAATTGTCACCATCACTATACAAACAGAGCATGTCAGCTGAGAAGCTCAGGAGAGCAGGAGAAAAGGTGGGGATGGCTCAGGAAAACATTTATTTTTAGGGCAGGCTGGATCCTCCACGTGCTGAACCAGAGAGAGTCGAGCATCTCAATTTGTGCAGGCATTTACTGCTGGTGTCCATTTTAAACATTCCTCTTTCTCCATGAGCATCTCACCACCGAAGTAAAAAGGAGTCTTTTGGAAACAAAACTAAATATCTTCGTGTTTCACTATTCAAGGGGGCAGGGATCCAGTGTAATTTAATGTCCAAGCACAAGTGGAATGGCAAACCTTCTGCTTCCTTTCCAGGGACAAAAAAAAAATCCTTAGCTGAACCAATATGCTTTTTTCCATATTTAATAATTTGATTTTGAAGGCTAGTCATATCAAAGAGCAAAATATTCAATATTGTTAATTCAGTTTTGCAAAATATATTCTTAATTTAAAAATGATTTTGCTCGGAGTGGTAGTGTAGTAATAAAGCAGGTATTGACCAGATCTTATTGATTGTGCTGTCCTCGGGCAAGGAACACTGACCTTGCTCACACTCTTATTGCTTACGCTTTCCCTGGCTTTCTTCATCTATGCCCGCTCAATAATATATTATTAATATATATTTTTAGCAAAAACTGTATGTTACAAGGTTAGGGCTTCTTAGTGATTTTTTTTTTCCCTACATGCTGCTCTGCCTTTGAGGTTCTTCAGGGAAGAAAAGATTTTGCAGCCAAGTTGCTCATGGGCTGCTGTTCACAAACACCTATAAACCAAATTGCTTTGCTGAGCTGATGGAGGCCAGGCACACTTTCCCCCTCTCTTTTTAATTGAAAAATTGCTCAGTTGCCAGCCCCTTATGGGACCAAAATTCACCGAGTAAATATAGTCAAGGGAACAGCTATACCTCAGGTACCTAAAAGAATGGCAGCACGTATTTCCAGTGAGATCAAGAGTTAATAATGCAATTTAATTGTTGATCATTCTTTGGTGAAAATTATAACTGATTCGAGGGCTTGGTTCAACATTGCCTTGCATTTGAAACTGTCCTTTATTTCTAACTCAAGGTGGGATTAAGTGCGCGGAACAGATGTGCTGGCTTACCAGATCACGTTCCCACACTCTCACAGCATTGGCACTGTAGAGTGACCACCTCACCAGGAATGAGAGCCTGGCTCCAGCATCCTCATCTGATCACACCGTGCTCTCTGATGTCACGGAATTCTCCAAATCCTGTCAGAAACAAGCAGTTTTGCAGCCACAAAACCCAGACAAGATCCAAGATCCAAGATTTTGCTTTGGGTCAATGTCTTTTCGCTGGTGCAAAGTGCAATATAAAAGCAGAGAAGAGGTGTATCCAAATGATGCACTGACCCAGTTTTGTTCACAGGATTTTATCCATTTACTAACTATCATTAGGTGCTAGGAAAAAAAAACAAGAGCAAAATATAAAAACCAGCAAAATGGGATAGATCAGAAGCCAACTTGGAGCCTTTTCACAGCGATGTACCAGGGCAGAAGTCTACAAACAGAGCTGTCTCAGAGGAAAAAACGTAATAAACTCTTTACAGATCAAGGTCCTTAACAGACAGTTAAACTTGGTCCTTTTGGCTGGTTAGTTCTGTAAGCCGCTTATTTTCTTCGTATATTAGCAGTAGTTATCTAGAAAAGAAACAGAATGATCTGCGATCTACCTGCAGAACGCATTGTAGGTCATCGTCAAGGCCACAACGTGTACTGGCATTTGCATGTGCAGCTCGTATCTGGAAGCCTAATGTTCAATGATACTTTTGTATGAATGACACTACGGAAAAAAAAAAATTGTATCACATTGTATTACCAGCCATTGAGGGCTCTTTTGTTTAGTTTGATAATATTACATGTTTAATAAAACACTGTTGAATTTTGATTGCATCTTGTGAGCACAGTCCTTTATCCTTTCGCCAGCTGGCTGATACAAAAGCTTATTTTCTTTTTAAAGACGTTTTAATTCCCAACCTCCATCTCTCACTCCCTGGGTAAGCGGGAGCTGGGGCCATGGGGGAAGTGCAAAGCCTAGACTAACACTGACCCCCTTTGGCCAGGTGCCGGGGGGGGGGGTCAGCCCAGGATACCCCCAAGACTAAAGAGGGGCATGCTGTGAGCCAGATAGATGCAGGTGAGAGTGGGAAGGAGTTGGTTGAGTTATTTGTGTATCTAAATGAGTAACAATAAGCAGCCCCAGCACTCAAGCTAATTACTTTGCCTTGCATCAGCAGGAGAGCAAGCGGAAACTCAGGCTGCATGTGCAGCCCTGGCTTTTCCTTCATATTTTTTACCCTCCAGTGAAAGCGATCAACAAGTTCACCTTACATTAGAGCTGCATTGATCAGATTTGATTAAATCCTGAACCATGAAAAATCTCATAAACTCTCCTTCATGATCAATTTACGTGGAAAGACCCATTTTGATGCTTCAAGATACTCAGGCTGTTTCCAGGGGCTCTTTCAGCATCTGAGGAGCTGACGTCTAACGCTTGGACATTTGCATACAAGTATCATTGCCTCTCTGAATGCCTCTCTCTACCTACACCAGTAAGTTACATCATGCTGATGCACAGGCCCTTAAACTAGACCATCTACACCAAACAAACTCTGGTACCATTTAGGATTGGGCCCATGGGGAATTTCCACAAGCCACCCCAAGTCCCAGGATCAGTCTTTGCAGGTGATGAAAGCTCAAAACTGTAGGCAGGATCAGGCCTCCGGTTCCCATTTCCCAATCAGATTTGGCAAAAAATTAGCCAGCTTGCCGCAAGCATGGCAATACAGAATAGAAACATCTCAGTTCAAGCACTTAGAAAGGCTGCTCTTCAAATAAGTCCTCCTTTCACTTTCTCCAAAATTCTAGCAAGCCAAACACCCATGAAGAGCTTCCACCAAAATTTTGCTGAGACAGGAAATTAATGGGTCAAAACACATACTTCTCTGCTTTCAGCTCAAGTCCAACTCATCAGCCATGTGTTTGGGACC
This sequence comes from Cuculus canorus, assembly GCF_017976375.1. Lineage (NCBI taxonomy): Eukaryota > Metazoa > Chordata > Aves > Cuculiformes > Cuculidae > Cuculus > Cuculus canorus. The sequence continues at coordinate 79,424,222 of NC_071403.1, forward strand.
AGCATCTAATATTTCTTGAGTTGAGAAAAGAGTTAGCTGGATTATAGGAATACAAATGGATTGATTTGGGGTAGACTAGACACACAGCAAAATACAAGTTTGTCTTGTATTAGCATAACAGTGTCATAAAAATGTAGATTCAGAAGCAGAGATTATTTGTGGAACTGTTAATATGTTGTTGCTATAGCAAAAGATGTACACAATATTTACACTGTATTTGACCACATAAAACATGTCGTATACAGACACAATTTTTCATTAGCTGAAAGAGAGCCAGAGGGCTCTTCATGCTGCCAGTGCTAGTGCTCCTGATTTTTCCTTATTTTTTACCTTCAAGAACAAATACAGTTTTAAACCATCATTACTGTATTTGGAACAGTTAATATTTCATATCGTGACATCGCTGCTCAGAGGTAACAGGTTTAGTTGATTACTATTTGTTTATAGTGCTGGAGAAACCTGCAATCATAGAGAACATGAAAGGATTGCAATTAGATCTATTGGTTGAGAGCTGCACTTCTCTGACCCACTGTAAAGTGCTTAGCACTATCAAAGAGATAATGCCTACTTGCAGCTGGCACATCTGTACATAATAACACGGGCTACATTGACACAGCCACTAAAGACTGCCACTACCCTCTTTAACTAGAAGCAGAAAACAGATCATGCTTTTAAAGAGCATATCAACAAAAACTCTTCCACACTTCACCAGAATTAGCGTGCTTGCCATTATGAGAAGCTTTTCCTTTTCATTCCTGGTTCTTCAGAGAATCCAAACAGAGACTTTAAACAAAAGGCCAGGGACACATCCAGGTTTGGAATTGGGGAGCATCATTTTCTTGGATTGCAAGCTTGCATCAGGGATGAATTTTGCCCTCCTGGATCTTTGTGAAGCATTTCCCCAGGAAGGTAAATCTGGGGAATGCTTGCACCAGGATACCATAAGTAAACTTGCTTTGCTCTTGTAGGGCAGAGCAGGACCTGATGCCTTGTCAGTAAGTCATGGACAATCCAACTCCTGATAACATCCATTTTAAAGGAAACCCTGAAGCAACTGCTTTACTTTATCTATGAATTCAAATGCCATTCAAGTTTAGGATCTGCTTAAATATTGTCTCAACTCATAGCCTGAACTGGCTAAATCTCATGGGAAAACATCACACACTCCCACTAACTGGTTCATCCTCTGCTGCTCCCTTCACAGATTTAAGAAAATTTATTATTATTATTATTTTATATTATGGAAGACTCCTCAGACTTTCCCTTGCTGTGTTTACCATGCCAAGCAGGACCATGGTTTTGGGACATAACCTTATTCCCCAAGATGCAGAATTTGCTTTGTTAAGATAAACCTATCTATTCTGGAGAAACAGACAGAGCTGGAGTCCCATGTTACCCGCATTTCACTGAAAAGTTCCCATTCCTGTTATAGCTTTAAATTTAGCTGCATAGTTGTATCCACCCTTTCTCCCTCATTGCTGATGCCCGTGCCTCTCAACCACTGCCCTGACGAAGCGTGCAGTCAAGCTCTCTTACAGAAAGCAAACACCAAGAGCAATACATGAACATTTCTAAACTTTGCATCACCTGCACGGGATGCAAAACGCACTGCAGGCAGTGGAAATCCTGTTGTTAACCCCAGCTAGCTGCAGACCAGGCCTCGGACAGGCAAAATCAAAAAAAAGCAAGGTAGAAACACCAGCAAGAGGTTTTCACGTGCATTTTCCAAGTCTCCCACACACATGGACCTTCAAAAATGACTCAAAATGAGTTCTCAGCACAGGCACAGGCTCAGCTCTTCCCAGCACATGAAAGATCAAGGGACACCAGCCAAATCAAGGATGCAAAAGTGTTCCTCAACCAGACATACAACCCATCACTGAGGTCTTTTACCCATGTTCCCTCATTCCCACAGCACTATGCCAAGCAGACATTTCAACAGACTGAGAAGTCATACATGTAAAACCGATATAAAAGGCTATGTACAGTAAAAGACAAGGTGTAATTAAGCCTGCAGAGTCCATCGCCTCTCACTACTGCCAAAGATAATGGTATAACACACTAAAAGGAGAGATCAGACAACTACGAAGAGGCAGAAGAGGATATCCCATGCTATCTGACTGACAGCAGTAAAATACTCCTGCCACATTGGAAATTCAAAATTTCCACATGAAACTGATCTTGAAAGGCTGTGGTTGAAGAAAAATCAAAATTGTATTTGTGTATGACCTGATCAAATTATTTGATTAGGATATGGTTAAAATCTTTCATTTTAATACAATTTAAGGTGAGGTTTTTTCCAATTTACGAAACTTAATTTTTATGTTACATCATAACTTAGAGATGGTGAAAATATTTTTACTATTGTTGGATTATTACTTTACTATTAGGCCACATTAGCTGGCTACTACTTATATGTTAGGTCTCAAACAGTCAAAAGTTTTAGACATTGACATTTGAATCTTATAACACTTAACAAAGCTTACAGTGGTGTAGTCAGAACAAATCCAGGTCCTGTTTCACTGAAATGAGTAATAGAAAGTACACCAGATCTACTGTATGGCACGCATGCTATGGACCACATCACACTTGATGCTCAGCAGGACCATGAAGGGAGCCAGAGAGCAGTCTTGTTGACTGCAGAGAAAGTCTTCAACAGAAGCCCTAGAAAGGCCAATATAAAAAACTGACACCAAATAAACCACGTACCCTTCCAAAGCAGTTTTGTCATCTTTTTGGGCAAAGCACTGTCAGACTCACTCTAGTTCAACCTAGACCTTCGTGAGACGGAAGCAGGCAAGACGAAAAGCTTCATGGTTTGCGTGAGGACACAGCCAAGGATTTTTGTCTTGCCCCACATTTATACAACCCCAACAGACAAAGAACAGTTCATGGCATCTATCAAGCAGATCATTTGCATGCCTTCCTTTGCCTCCCAGCACCTTATCTGCCCACTACTTAAAGTACATGTGGAACCCTGTCATTCAGATTGCGTTGTTGGGATGCAGGCGTAAACGCTGGCTTGATTACAACACAGAAATACTACTCCCTACCAGAGGAAAAATTCACTGCAAAAATCATTGGGTTTGTTTTTGTTTATGTTACAGCACTCCAGCAAGTAGAACAGCTGAGTGTTTATCCTGCTGCAAGGAAATTCATGTTGGTATTTGTAATAAATGGTTTACACTTTAAGGGATAAAAACAATTTTTAAATCTCTGGAAGAAAGAAAGGAAGAGATATGAAAATAATCTCAGCAGTTTCCCACGCATCCTTGCGTTTCCTTCTGCTTCCTTCACTCTGGAGCCCCAAGCCGTCACTGCACACTCAGCAGCTACCAGTGTGGGATGCACCCATGCCCAAAGTGATCCCAGTTCCACCCACCACCTCACCAAAATCCAAACAGAGGCATGGGAAAGACCCCCCCCAGACATTGGAAGGCTTTGAGTTTCACATTGTGAAATCCCATGAATGAACTGGGTAGCCCAAGTTTGAAGGTCATGAAGATTTCCTTCCCAAAAACCTCCTGTCTGAAGGTACACTGCTCAGGTGGCTGTTGGTCTGGTGGTACTTCCAACCCAGAAAAGAACTGAAACCAGAAATAATTGGATATATTCCAAAGCAAATCTGTTCTGCAATATCTCCAGCCACTTCCTCCAAGAAAATTCGTTACAAAAATAAATAAAACTAACAGATTTCGTGAGGACCCCTCAACACTCAGAACAAGATCAGTAAAACTGCTGACATGTTTCAGATCTTAGAGTGGAATTTCCTGACCTAGGCCTTTCCTCAGAGAAAATACTCTCTGGGAGCCACTGTCCTCTCCCACCAGTTTCTGTCTGAGAACAGGAGATGTTATAGATGCTTATAGCCTCCTTTGATGGGGCACAGGTATTTCATGCCTGAGAGAGCTCAAGATACCTTTACCAGTCATTACAGACATCGGCTGCAGAGGAAGACAAGAAAATTCAATGATTTTCATCTGCTCTTACTGCTTTTCAAGAAAGGACCTCTGGGATTCTCCAAACAGCTTTGGCTGAACATGCCATTCCCAAACTGCCAAGGGATGGATGCAGAGACGCAACATGAGCTTCAACGTCCACCAAAATCACATGCATCTCATTCCTGGGCTGCTTCACCTCTCTGGGGATAAGCTCTCTACAAATTGCAGAGTTAAATTTCCATTTACAGATATGCAAGCAAAGACTCCACCTAATTTCAAGCTGGTTACACTGTTCTCACATGTCTGAAAATGAGCCTTTGCCTTAATAGTATGCTTGGCAGTTCTCAAAATACAGGAAAAAAAAAAAGTCTCATTACTAATACATTTGACTTGAGAACACATCACTTCTAGTTGCACAGAATAATGGGAAACCAAACCCTTCAGCCCACGCGAATGCAAAAATGCAGCCTGAACACCTGACATGGGCATTTGGCATTTCTTGCAAGGATGAATTGCTTCAAAATTGGCTACCTGAGGTCTAAGCAATGAGACATGGTAATGACACTGAAATGACAGTGGGAAGGAGGGAATCTGCTGATGGCACTGGAGTGGGAACAATATTATTATTCTCATTGTTTTGATATCACCAGCACATTATCCACAAAATAATGGAATATAATGAAACGATTTATCCTCCACAGACACATATTTTATAAAGGCCTAGGAAGAAACGAGAGACTTCTAAATTGCCTCAGCTATTCAAATTTAGACCAATACTAAACACACCAGAAATTACAGGAATTTTTGCTAACTTCTAGAAGACTGTGAGGATGCCTGGAGATGACATAGAAGGATTCAGATTCTTCCATCATTAACTCTACAGTAGAGCCTGCTTCTTCACCATACACAAAAGCTTCTTTTGGACAAGAGACTTGATCATTCTTGGAGGGTTCCTGTTGTTAAAAATCACAGAAATATGAATTTTATTGTAAACGTATAATCCACAGAGTCAAAGCTCTAATCCAGGTTGGCTGCATGAGAGAGCTACTCCATAACAGTCCTCCAGAATGCATTTTTTTTCCCCAGATTCTATGTCACCTGTACTACACTTCACATCTCATCCAACACATCATATTTACCTGTCAACACATATAGCTTATTCAAATACTAGCAAGCAATGATGCCTCCTATATAGCTGTGGGACCTCACTTTGTTAATGAAGGATGGAATAAAGGGTGGATTTACCTGCTTTCTTCAATGGGATCCTTATTTGGGGGAATCTCCTATTTGAAATCAAAGTCTCAGGTGGCAAATGCTTCTGGGCAAGCCATGCCTGATTTGCAAAGACTCCTTGCATTTCTTCAATGTGTCAAAGAGATAAAATGCACCCTAAGGAGTACATTATCTTGAAGAAGAAAATAATAGCCAGGCACTTCGAAAAGCACATGTATGTGTATAACAGAGAGCTTGTATCGGCAGGTTATAAAGTATAGATTTCCTAACTCATAGAATATGAGAGATCAATGAGTTACTTAAAAGACAGCTATTTGCTGCCACTCTGGTGGAGCTTCCTATCATAGATTTTATTCAGTACTTATCATAGGGCTATAAAGTCTTTCCATTTTTCTTTCCATTCTCCCCCCCTTTTTTTTAAGTGGTAGAATATATTCATTTCAATAAAAGAGGAGCCACAACTTTTTCCATTGGTAATCTGGTCCATGTGTTCCCTGCAACTGAGCATTTTCAGAAGGGCCTGACTGTCTGGGTTAATTGTTTAATGCTTTTAGTTAGAATTAAACTTTGCACCTGCTCTGACAGTGATAAATTAAATGTGCTCCTTTTCCAATACTGTTGCCCTCTTTAAGTAGAGACCAAGAAGTGTATCTCCCTTCTTTCCCAGCATTTGAGGAATCTGTGCTACACTTGAGTGTAAACCAGTATAATTTGTCACTAGAGCTAGCGCCAATTAAATTGATTGCGTTGGACTGAACTTTAGGACCTCTAATGCAAGCACTAAGGGAAAAATGGGCTTTTTTCTGCCCATTTCCCCATGTGGCACTTAGACATAGCTCAACAGTGGAAGGCTTTCAAGGTTCAAAAGGGTTTTATTTTCAAAAGAAATGGGCATTGATCAGTTGCATTTAAAGGCAAAGATAATTCCAGAGCTTGAAGGCTGGATTTGTGTTTAAGGTCTAAATCTCTTTCTTTAACCTTGGGGGGCCAGTAGAACATAAAAGCAACAAAGAGATTAAGATTACAAAGGGTTTGCAAGTGTAAATGATGCAGTGGTATTCTTCAAACACAACGCAGGCCAGCTTCACAACCACGGCTGAGGTCAGCATTTGATCTGTTGATTTTACACCTGTAAAAACAACTCATGTTTATTTGTCACTTCAGAGTTATCTTGGCAAATGTTTGGGCGAGACCGCTCCCGCAATGAACTTGCTCACGTCGAGGGGGGGTGGTTCAAGCTCGTCTTCTTAAAGCTGATTGAAAAGTAAACAGTCTAAAGGTCAGCCTGGCAGAGACAATACAGAAAGCCTCTCTCTTTGTCAGTGTAACAAACAAAGGATAGGAGCAGTACACACCGCTATAATCTTAAATCAAGACATATAGTTTTAATGCCTTAGGAGATCACTGGACGGTGGGGGAAGGTGCTGGGCGGCCGCCTGCATTCATTATGCAGCCCGCATAGGCAGGCTGCCCAGCAAGCCGTTGCCATGTGGGTCGTAAATATGCAGTAAGTAATTACCCTTCTGGGGGCTTTCCTAATGCCATTGTATCTCCAGCTCTGTGGTGAAGTCCCCCTCCTCACAGGCTTTAAGACGTGCCAACCTGTACTGGGCATCCACATAGGTCAAGCCCATAGTGACTGCGAGCCAGCTTGCCATAGAGAGATGTATTTCCACCACTAGTGCAACAGCAGAAACACAGCAGAAAACACTTTTGCCAGCAATTCAGATGCAGGCAATTATCCCAATCACCCTTTTCAATAGGGGATTGGCCAACAGTGCATGCAAGCTCACCAGAATCCTCCAGCTTGAGGCCAGAATCTCTTTCCAATGATCTATCAGATCTGTTGACTGGATAAGGCATCATTGCGCGTAAGGTCTCAAGTAAACTGAAGGGTAACCCTCCTGAGAGCTCTCTTTTTCACTCACAGGATTAAAAACCAGCGAAGTCTTCGCTATGCACCTGGGATAATAACTTTGCTACATGCAACGACTAAGTCTCAAACAAAGCCAAAGCTGTTTGCAAGGTAAAGCTGGACAAGCTGGGGACCACCAGGCAGATTTATGCAGCGTCATATTAATGGGCACAAGGAAACTGTCCAGTTTTTTAATTATAAAAGGGCAGTGCACAGACACTGTCTGATGATGATATAGAGGGAAAGGGATGTGCCAAGATGCACTTTCTTGATTGATGCAGCAACAATCAACCTGCTCAGTGACTTAGGTGGAGTAGGTCACTGGCCAAAAGCAGCATGGGTAAGGTGTCGCATTGTATACACATGCAAAAGCATGCAACAGCAGATGCATTTCTGAGTGAGAAAGGGGACATGGAGCAGGATGGGACCACACAGCCACTCAGCTGCATCCCAAGGAATGGGGACAGATCAATCTGCTAAAAGAGAAAGTGAATTCTCATAAAACTACCCAAGAAAAGTTATTCCTAAAAGTTGTACGTGCACATGAGTAAAAACTTGGGAATTTTGCCTTGTAACATCCATTTTCTTCCAGCAATGTATGACTGGCATTAGTCGAATGTGCATGTACATATGTGCCCATAACATAATGGCTCTATGGGTACATAAATGAATGTGCGTATGTATACATTGACAGGTGCAGGGTGTTGACAGCTGTCTCATTCTCCTGTATATACAGTAACCAGACTGCACCATTCAGATCCAGTTTCATGGGCCATCAATACTCTGAGCCTGCCAAGTCGAAGTGAAGTTCAAGTACCAGACTACCAAGACTCTGACCTTCATGGTTGGTAACAGGCATAAGCAAATGGACGCCCACACATGCAGGCTGTGCACAGCTCCTGAACACTTTCCATTACTTTCCGCTCAGCAGCACAGGAGACATATCCACAAACATGAAAATTAACAACCCCCTAACCAGAACTCATCGGCTACGTATAGGCTCCCAGAGCTGGGTGCAGATGCACACAAACACGTACACGTGGGGACAGCAGGTATATCTACATAGAGCTGTGTGAAATACCCAAAGCCTCAGTTAACACCTGTCATCATAGCTCCACTCGCACCAGTTCATGACCTGGCTGTGAGACATAGCATCGGACACCTGAAAGGCAAAATGAGAAGAAACTACTTCAAAGACACAAGGCTTTATTTTTTGAGAGAGAGACTTGTTTGAAAACCTGCAAAAAAAAGTAAATGTTGAACAAAGATTAACTACACTTAAAGCCCACATACAAGGCAGCTCCTCAGGTCACCTCATAACAAAACTCTACAGTGAAACTGAATCAGAGATCAGGAAGAAACCATGCCTGAAATCTCCAGCTACTGAATTTACTGGCTGAAAAGAGTGCATCCCAGCTGACCAGAACAGTTATGCCTTGGGAGAAGACAGCAAAGGAAAGGCATAAATGCCAGTACCATTTGCCAGGCTGGAAACTTAAGACACATGCAAAGCCAATTGCAGTTTTGTTGATGTTTTCAGAAGTGTAAATTGTTTCAACAGAAGCCTGATCTGTGTATGTCTGGAATAGGAACAAATAGATTAGCCTTTCAAACCCCTTGAGATCAGGTCAAGATCCTTCAAGTGAACCACAGCTACAGCAATGTTGAATTCCACATCCAGCAACTTGTACCACAAACAGAACATTTACTTATTGTAAAAAAACACCCAGCATTAGCATACCCACTTTAAAGAGTCTTCTGAGGATGATTAAGAGAGCACAAGACTAGTATACAGTAATTTGTGTACCCAGATACATTCTAGACATTAGTCATCTGCGAGCATGCTACCTGGGCTGGCTGGCAAGGGACACCACTGGGCATTGTTCAAAAGCCCTATCCTGATTAAAGCTTAACAATGGCATTGTTTGGTTTGAACTGCAGGTATTTATGTTGGGCATTCAGCTTTTCCACTGTTCCTTGATTCATTCTTTTCAACTGAGTCCTATTAAATTAAAGTTCCTTCACCAAGCATATCAAAGTAACACCCAAGAATTTTTCATAAACATTACTTGACCCAGCTGGTGCATTTTCATGTTTGAAATTGATTTGATTTTCACTCACAATGGGAACGGCTTCCACTATTTCCAAGGAGGAGCTTTTGTTTCACTTGATGCCACTAAATAGCCCAAGCCTCAAGTGCCATTAATATTTTTGGCAAAGGTTCTCCAGATGGCATATTTGTTTGGAGGTGTTATTGTGAAAATATCCCTAATCTGAGTCAGGTGGAGAGAACTGGAGTCTGGGCCTCAAATGAGCCCCCAGGTCATTGGTCCATGAAGACTGGTACTGCCATATGCCATGCAACTAATAGAAAACATGGACCTTCCATCGGAGCCTCTTCCTCCAGAAGTTCAGTACCTGGTGAGAAGCCTCTCTGTGTTTAAAAATACAACCTCTATCTTCCACTGAAAATGAAAGTTGATAGTATACAGTAAGGAAACTGGAGGGAAAGTTTCCAAGGACATCAGAAAAATGTTCTTCAAGTATAAAGGTGGTAGAACTGCTAAAGCCTTGTAGGAAGCAATCATTTCTAGAATATCAGGCTCCTTACGTTCCTCACCTTGGGGACAAAACTTGTTGCTTTATGGTTATGTTTATAATACAAGTTTCTGAAAATGTGTAATAGTCTGTCTTTGTATCCAAAAGCAAGCCAGTAAAATATCAACAACTTTTGGAAAATCATTCCCTATTGCTCAATGCAAACACCTCAATGTACCCACCACAACCTCACACTTTTCAACCTCCTAATGCGATGAACCCCAAAATCTCTGTGGCCCTCCCTACCTAACTAAATCCAGGCTCATCCCACTCATTTTCCTACAGCAAACTCTTCATCTTGGCATATATCCACTGTAAATCCTGTTATTCTTCCACCAGGGATAGATTTACCTACAGACCGTTTCCATCACTCATGGTTCAGTCAAAGCAGAATCTTTCTCTCCCTTAAACTGCATTGCACCTTCCACAGTCCCTTGGAACCAGTAGATGCGGGATCTCCAAGACACTGCCCCTAGACACCTCAGCTTCACCAAGCAGCACATAAACAAGTGAAAGCAGAAACCATACAAGTGAATTTCATCTACTACAAAGTTCACCTGTGATTCTAACATTCTTCCATTTCTAGCACAGAGTTAACCAAGTCACATTAATAGCACCGGAAAGATTTAAACATGATCTTTTTTTTTTTTTTTATCCTCCTAGTTGAGAATTAGTAATGGAAAATAGTCACCCCCATCTGCTTTTGTCATATTCAGTTTTGGGAGTACAATCAATCAGCATTCTACTGGCTTTCCTAAGAACTTAATTGCCAATAATTGAAACAAGTGGCAAACCCTCCAAATTCTAGGAAAAAAGTTTGAATCTTAACATTTTGAAAATTCTCTGTCCCATGTTCTACAAAAAACACTTTTTGAAACAGTGAAAGCAGACACCAGCAAAGTTGGTGAAACCCTGCAAACACCTCCCAGGAATATTCACTGAAATTTTCATGCACGTGTTTCAGCTGGTTTGGAGTCACTGTAACAACTGCTTGTTTCCCCTGAATATTCCAACATAAGACTGTATGATCAGGAATGACATAAAAAAAAGAGAAAAATTCAAGTAAATGTGAGGTGTATTTGCTGGAAAACACTAACATATTCACAGAAAGTTAATACTCCATGCTTTAATTTCTGTATCAGCCATGGAAATATGTCTGAAAGAGTCATATTCTTCCAACTAAATGGAAAAATACCATGTGTTCCATCCAGCTTTGAAGACAACCAATGTTTTGCTTTGAATACATATATAAAACTGAACTACTTATTAATTCAGCAACAGAATTAATCAATCAATCAATTCAAATAAATAAGTCACCTGAGAAGGCTTACAACACGTTGATAACTGCAAGTAGACAAGAGGCAAAGCAAGACCACAAACTGATGATGAATAATTTGTTGATTCCTAGTAACGAGAGACAGTAACTCTGGAGCTAAAAGGTCATTTTCCAACCCTGGCTGCAGCTGAGAGCCGCTGGACAAGGAGCAGGACACGGGCACAGCAGCTGTGCCCACCATTGGTGGCTCCGATCATGGTAGTTAAGATGCAAAAACAGAAGGGAAGGACCAATATCATCATCAGAGAAGAAATAAGTGGCATACTGAGGTAGGGAAGTCATACCAAAGCAAGGGTTTAACACATTCTCTTCTATTTTTGTGTGGCACCTTGACCAGGAGAACCTACACCCTCTCCTTCAGCTAACTAGTCATCAGTTATTGCTCTCTACACCCATCATCTGCTCTGCTCTTGATAGAATAAGCTACTATTAAAGATGAAGCTGGAGAGAGGGGCCCCTACATCCCTACCCTAGGAAAAATGATGGGTAGAAAGAAATATCCACTAAGCTGAATTTTGAACTGTGATATAAAATGAGAGGTTTTGTTTAACCCAAATCTCGGTCCATGCTGTGGCACAAGTCATACCATGCAGCGATCCTGCCTTAAAATAGTGACCTCAGCAAAATCATAACTAGTGTAAAAACTCTGCCTATTTTGGGGCAAACAAGCAGTTGGCTGAGGTTTCTCTTGCTGTCTTTGCCTTGACTGAGAATGAGAGACATGCGTCAAGAAAAGTGATTATGCTTAAATTCAAGTTGCTGAACTTCGTGTCGTTTTTTTTCCCTGCTCTCTTCCTTTTTAAAGACATCCTTTAGACAGCTGAGCTAATAGAGTCCAACATCTTTGATGATAGTGATGCTAACACTAGAAACAAATTATAGTGTTCAGAAAGTTTGAAAGACTGAAAAGAAATGCAGAACGTGTAACACCAAATTTGCCTGTCAAGTACTTTTTTTTATTACTGCTTGTTTCATTTTATCTTATTCTTAAAACTGATGGTTTTGCAGCTATCTGCCTCCCCATTGGAAATTCCAGCTTGGAGAATACTGATTTGCAACTTCAATCACTCCCTGACAAACACAGCCCCCACTAAGTGAGACCTGATCCATAACAGGTATTTCACATTTTCATAAGTCACAACATAGCACCCTGAAGCGAAGCATTTCATTTACAGGACACAGTCTTCTAAAATCAGCAAATATTTCTAGGTTTTTTTAATGCATCAAGCCAACTTAATATTCTGAGTGCAAGTGGCCGCATACACGCATAGCCAGCATCACCTGCCGTCACTCCTCAAGTTTCAGCAGAAATTCCCTTTAATAAAACCAGTTGAGAGTCTGGCTGAACATTTTATCATACTACAGACTCAAGATTTCTGTTGTCGTCTTTTAATTACCTTTTTATGTAGTTTTAACCACATATTTTCTTACATGATACATTTCGGTAAAGGATAGCGGTTCACTGCAGGAGCACATGGCACATACTGCATTAACTGGTAACTTGCAGTATCACTGCTTCGTGAATAACTCTCGACACTGGTAGTTGCTTATTGTCACAAAACACTGTATTTGAGGCGTTCTCATTGTGTCCTCCAACCTATTGCGGCCCATATTCCTACACAAAGCCTCTCCATGTCTAAAACCATCAATATCACCACAGAAAAACTGAGTGATACAGCCACAACAGCACCTTTACACAACATGGTCCAAGCTCATTTTCTACCCTTTTTTTTCTGTATTATTTCCTTGGAAAAAAATAAACAGGCAAGTCCAAGCTTTCCTGCTGCACCAGATGAACGGTTAGAAGCTGCCTTTTCTCCTGTAGACAGCAAAGCAATAGACCACCTCCTTAGAAGCCAACCTCAACAGGCACAAGACACGTAGTAATGCATACCCAAATAATATAAGAAATGTGAGCTCTAGGGATAATATATGTTGCTTGCTACCTTTTTATTTGTGCAGCAGCATCAGCATGGAAAAGATAGACTGTATAGGAAACATGCATCTGGACAAGCACCTTGTTACAGACGTCACCAAAGAAGAGAAAACAGCACCACAGAACAAGCCTTCTTTGTGCCCAGCGATAGGACAGAGGTTGTCCCACAAAGCTTCCCTGTTCTTAAAAGGAATACTATCGCCATGAACAATGCTGTTTCAATTAGCCTTGAATCAGCAGAAATATTCTTCCTGCACTGAAGAAGTTATAATATAACTTGGAAAAATTATTTCATCTCTGTTTCATTTCATTGATGCTCTGGGTATTTAACACAGATCTGCTCTCAAACAACGTGATCAAAATATTGTGTAAATGAAAATTTCTGAGAAATGAGGTAAATGTGAAGTAGCTGAGCACTTCTAAATGCAGCTGTGAAACACATCAAATTCAACAAAACAATGGTACAGGGAGAATCAAGTGATGTCCTGATTTTAATGGAGCTCTACAGGGATCTTCTACTGTTCTCTGGATCTGTGTCAGGTTTTCACATCCTAAATTTCATATCAGCTTTCAAGTTCAAACGGACAGTGTAACTCAGCTCAAAGAAGAGCACTTCCACCTGACACTCTAACTCAGGGCCACAGTTAAAACTCAGCCTAGGTTCATCAAAAGGTTTGCAAAACCTCCATGAACTTGGTCCAAGTTGGGCTGTGTAATGGGTTTCAGCTGTAATGACTTTCACCTGGCTCAGGGTTTCCTCACTGAAGTTTTCCCACAGTCCCCATTAGGGCTCAGATGAGAACTGCTGCTCCCCACCCATTTTTCTTATCTCTGCATCTTATAACTAATATTATTAAGCTAATGAATTTACTTTGCTCTTCAGCCATGGGAAACAATCATACTCCTACTACTCCTTTGATTTTAGCATTGAACATGAGAGCACAGACCCAAATTTGGATGTCAGAGCATACAGGAGGTTTGCATTGACTTCAACCAGGAGATTCTCATGGATAATGAAGGGCCTTTTTAGACCACATATAACACTAAATTTATTACAGGATGGATAATTCAATGTGTTATATTCACATTTAGCCTAAAGGTGCCTTGAACTTAATAAGATCATAGCAATCATAGTAAGAGTTGCTTTCACCTTTGGGTCTTAGGTTTGTATGCATCGTTAAGCACCTTCTTAAGGAAGACTATACCTTGTGAGCTTATACTGTCTCTTCTCTATCTCCCTGAAAGTGGTTGGTGCCATGCAGCAATAGAGAGGAATTAAGCCTGAGCACAGCCAGCAGGAATTCCCAACATAGTTCCAGTAACCAAGCAAGTTCACTTAATGCTGCTCAGATAGCTCAATGCAGTGTTTTGGCACATGCACTTAGCCACAGTGACTCAGTACAATTGCCAGGGTGTTCTCCATACCCACGCTCTCCGTGCTTACCAACATAAATGGCAGTGGCAGAAAATTTTAAGACAACACAACCAGTGACACCAGCAGAACTTACAAATGGTTTTGAACAATTGGAAGCCACTGCATGGCAACAAAACGTACCTGCTTTCGACAACTCAGTCTTCCTTCCCTCCCTGTGCTGGCTTTTTACTGTCAACAGATATTAAAGGCACCAAGAACTTATTTGAGTTGCTGCTTGTTCGTTCCTTGCTCTAAGAAAACAAAATGTCTAGAAAAGCAAATTAGAAATTACAGGAAGACTGCACAATAGGAATGGAAAAAGAACAGATTCAAGTGAAACCACAATCCTGTAAAGAATTACCCACTTCAGCAAATTATTTTGACTTCAGTAATTATATTCTTAAAACTAAAATTTGCTAAAAAACCTCAAATAATATTTTTTCCTGATGCCACACAGAGCTGTTTTTTAATTTGGCAGTGATTGCTCTGGGAACGTTACACTTTTACTGAGACCAGAATTCAAAACACATCTTAGGTCTCTGTTGCAACATGGGTGAGGTATTACCAGCCCTTCTGACACCAAAAAAAAAGGTCACGGGGTGCTGTCTATGGGACCTCAGAACTGAAGTCCTTCAAAGACACTCAGAAAACCAGTTGGGTCTTTCCAGCTTTCAAAGGTACATCCCTACAATCCTTTGGGCAGAAAAGCCCAATCCTATAGTCTTTGCAGGCAGGTGAAAGGAGGTCAGGTGAAAATGTAAAAGACAGTACCTTGTCCTCCTACCAGGCAACCACAAAAGATATGTACAGAGATTAACAGAAATTATATTTAGGATAATTGGTTTTAGGGGCCCAAATCAAAGCCTATGTTCATCTTTATATTTACTGAGTTAAAATCAGGCTATAAAACAAGGAAGAGTACTTTTCCCACAAGAATATGAAGTAAGAGCTTGTCCTCCTACTGCTGCCGAGACTTTTAGGACAGCATTAC
This sequence comes from Cuculus canorus, assembly GCF_017976375.1. NCBI lineage: Eukaryota > Metazoa > Chordata > Aves > Cuculiformes > Cuculidae > Cuculus > Cuculus canorus. The sequence goes on from NC_071403.1 coordinate 79,439,586, forward strand.
TGTCCTAAAAGCAAGGGGAAGAATTTATCCTTATCACTTTTCTGTAAGAGATTTCCATAGATCCATTTAAAAGACATCACACACATATTATCATGGGACTTGATCAGGAATTTTAAACAAGACCAATTTTCCCAGCACCAAGAAGTGTTTCTATAAAACCTAAATTATCCAGGAGAAAGTATAGATTTTTCTGGGAATATTCACATGTCTACCATGAGGCTGAAAGGAGTTATTTTCTTCTGGGCCTATTAAAACATCATCAGAAATATATAGATGGCCAGAATGATCCAGAATGGTTCAGCATTTCCAGTGCCTTTCCTATGGCAGGGCTTGGCTTACTGTGAACTCTGTTCTCTGCTCCAGACTATAAATGCCTCCATACAGCACAATTTTGAGCAGCATTTGGGGTCAACCAGTTGGAACATCAAAACACCAGCATGAAACATTTCCTTTTCCTTTTTCTTTTAACTATTAAATTCAAATTTGTGCTATTTCTTTTGGAACAAGAAGTACAGAATCTGGATGAAAGCAAAATTTAATGTTGGACATTTTCTATGAGATGGTCATTCACATTTTTGTTCAACCAGAGTTTTAAACCTTATACAGGTTTTTTTAAGATTTTTTTTTTTTTTCCTAGAAAACACTATATCCTCTAAATGCCAGTCATGTTAGTTCTTTCTTTTTTATGATACTCTTGAAGGCAAGAAGACCTATTCCACAGAACATATTGGTTGGACCAGGGGACAGATTTTGAATGTCTACTTCTCCTAGCTATGCTCATTTGCTGGTCTGTTTGCACTCAGGGAATCACAGAGCAGTTTGGCTGTAGTTACTAGGCTCAAGAAATATATAAACGTTCAGACAAAGGGCTGGAGCCAGTAAAAAACAAAACCACGCATGGCTCCTGCAGTGCAGAAACTCTACATATTTCCAACTGAATCCAGCTTTTTATGCTTATCCTCTACTTCACTTGTTTTCACTTTTCTTCAGTAAAGTAGAGCCCAGACTAAATACAGGAACAATTATACTTGGAAAATATTTAAAATATTTTTTTTATCTCCTATTTGGCCAACCTGAATGTTTAAAGTCTGATATTTTTAGCTGGAAACTTTTTTTCTTCCCTCCTCTCCAGCCTCCATGCGTTTTAGTGATGAGGTTTCAGGGATCCAACACCTTTTCTGGAGGTGGGAGGCTGCCAAATAATGCACAGGACAAGGTATAATACTGAAACACCATAACTCACCTGTATACACACAAGTAAGAAGGCAGCAGAAGCCAAGTTTCAATGCAATATGTAAATAACATTAAATATGTTAAATAACAAATAACATATGTAAGACAGTCAACCAAGTCTTTCCCCCTTATAATGTAACCAGTCTCAAGACCCCTTTCTTGGGAACCTTCGCTGTGGTCTTAAGATTTCTAAATTGGCATAGGATTTCTAAAATAGCCTAAAGTTCTGGGTGTTACAGCAGGATTTTAAGAAAGGCCAAGAATTTAGCACTGTATTTCAAATCAGGTGGGAGTTAACAGTGTTTCTCAATGCCCTTGGCTCGGAGCCATCAGCAGCATGGGGCCAGGACGCCCAGGGAGATATTGCTGGAAAAACACCAGCAATTCTCCCTCTTGACCTGCCTGTGGTCCCAGAGCTGCTGGCAGGGGCTACTGCACAAGCCTGCAAGCACATCCGAGACCACCATCTCCACCCAGGTCACCTCCATCTATAGATGCAGGAGGCAGTAGGGTGTTGAACACACTAAAGGAAAAAAAAATAAAAGGTAAACCAAAATCTGAGCTTCCGTGGAAATTTGTAAAACCACAGAGAGTTGAGAAAGAAAGTGTAGCTCAGAGTCCCAGGTTCAAACATCAGGGCTCCAATATTAGGCTGAATATTGACCCATCATTGTAACATGTTGCTCTTCACAGTTTTTAAACAACGTACTCATTGCTTCCTGAATCCATCAGGCCTGGGAGTCTAAGTAAAGTGCTAAAAATGCAAATGGCTTTGAAGCTGCATTAATGTTAAATAAAATGGTCACTCAATGTTAAGCTGTCTAGACTTGGGAATAAAGTCTCCCTAAACTGAGCAAACCCACCTGGCAATTAAGCTTACTCGTGAGCCCTATCTGCTTGTAACATCTCAGCATGTCTGGCTTCCTCAGACCTGTGCCAAAAAGCCTTCCTACAAACTACCCAATAGCTTCAAATCCTCAGGAGTTTGCAGTCCTGTTTGCTATTTTACCATGGCATCTTGACATTGCAAGTTGAGCACAACATGGGTGTCGACGGGACATGTAAGAAATACCTAAAGAAAACCCACTCACCCACCCTTTTTTCAAAAATAACCTTCAGACACTATCTGAAATTACCTGCAATGAAAATAAGATTGAACTCTTCCATGGATTGTGTCCCAGGAGTGAGGACAAAAATTATCATTGCACTGAAGTCGTTGAACAAAATCTATCATGTCTTCACAAGTTAAGAAAAAAAAAAAATCTACTGTCAACAAATAAAAAGACCTTCTTTGACAACTGACAGGAGCTTCTGTCCAGAAGTTCATCCAAATACTAATACAAAGTTTGCTGCAGGCTCATCAAGGTTTATAAAGGAGGGACCATTAAGTCATGGGAAGATAGGAACTGATGCCCAAGTACTTGATATTTCTAAGCCAGCCTGTGATTAAACAACAAAAAAAAAACCCCTGTTGTGAAGTGTGAAACATATCTGTTTTTCCTTTAGACATGCATGAATGAATATGGCAGTATCCATATGAATGTTGAAACGAGGAAGGAGAGCTGAGGGAAGTCTTGAGGGACTGCTCAGTGGTAGGAAGGCAAAAAAAAACCACATCACCAAAAACCTAAATCCTAGAATTTCTTCCTGCAACATATGGCAATAAAACAGTGTTGCATAACTTAAACCTGCTCAAGGCCCTCGCTTTCATTCCCAGACCTTGTTTTGCAGAGAAATAACACAAAACTGCATCTTTTTCCCCATTACTACCTCTCCCTGCCCTTTCCCTCCCCAATCCGTTCAATGCTGCTGAGCCCTAAACCATTTACTCTTGCTTTGAAAGGATGAGGAAGTGTTTTTAAGTAACAGAGGCAATCTTGAATAAATTCTCCCTTGGGAAATAAAATACATGAACAGCCACTCCATGTCACATGTAGTTTTATGTGCCACATGTGGAGCCAGGCTGGAGCCCATGTGCGCACTGGTCTGCCTGTGCAAACAGGTAAAATCAAACGAGGGGGACAGGACACACAATTACAGCAGCTTCTGCTTTTAGTCAAACTCAGATAGGTTTAAAAAAAATAAAAAATCCCTCAATTGAAAAGATTGTGGGGCCAAGACCAGATGCTCATAAAACTTTGATAAATGATAGTATGAAATATGCATGTGGGGGCTGGAAATATGCATGTGGGGGCTGATTTGGTAAAGCTTCATTCACATTTGCTTACTCCCTTTCTCTGCTGCATCTTCGCAAACCAAAACATGCACGCAGAGCTTTTCAAACCAAGGTGAGCTTTTGCCACCCTCTCACTTTCTTTTTTTTTATTTTTTTAAACATTTTGAGAAGCTCTGACCCAAGCTGATCTCTTCACATCCTACACAGTGGATCTTTTCATGGCCTTGCTGCTGATACGTGTCAAGGCTTGATAAACAACAAACAGCAACTGCATGCAGAAAGTGCAGCAGACCTGGCAGTATTAGTCCAAGAGGAAAATTTTTCTGCAACAAGCCAATCCAGTGGATTGCTTATTGGCTTACTGGTTCCCAAACTACAGCATCTCCTTTTACATCTCCTTTTCTGCTACACATACAGATGATTAAGGTAATGAGTGTCTCTCCTGTATCCCAGATGCCATGGCCACTGGATGAATTATGTTTGATTTGGAAATCTTTCATTTTTCACTCTGACTTGGCAGCACCACAAGCTCAGCAGCGTGGTGTAGGACGTGAGGTCCAGCCTGGGATGTGCAGGGCTCCCCACATCACCCTCTTCCCACGTTGCCCAGCACTGAAAGCAACCTATAACAACAGCCACTGGGAATTTGAATCTCCGACTCTCCCCTGCTTTGAGTGTCCTTCCTGCCAGGCCAAGGTTTTCCCTCAAAACTTGGCACAAGAAATCGACAGGGACTTTTCCAATCAGCACATTTGGCATTAGCTCAGAAAGAGTATCCCTGGCTTCATAGCTACAGGAGCAATGAAGTTCACACAGTAACAAAAATTTCCCCCTCCATCATCTAGGAAAAGTAAAATCCAGACTAAAAGGCCTGGGTTCACAAGAAAAAAAATGTTTTCTATAGTTCTTTACCCTCAAACTAAAGCCACAGGCTCAATCCCAGACCAGGATACTATTTGGGAACAGCTACAAGCAGAGCGCTGCTGGGAAGGGATGAAGGCAAGGTGAATTGAGGTGTCTCTCTAGAACCACACACAGAAATGACCCCACCATAAACATCAGCTGTGCTACCTTCCTTGTTGCCAGGGGAACATCTACAAAGAGTGGGCATAGGGCACGGCTTCTCTCACTTGCAATGGGAAGCAGCACCTACACAGAGGGTGAAACCCCCATCCTTCAGCCCAACACCTTCCCCTTTCCACAGTCAGTACTACAGCTCTTGGTTTAAGATTTGGCAATTTTGACAGTTAAAAACACTTCTATAAAGTGGGAACAAAACCCAAAGATTTAAAAAGAAAAAAAATCAGTAAAATGAAAAACTCTGGAAATAGCTTCAAGTTGATGGTATATTGATTTTTCTAAATAATACTAATTATTCCAATAAAATTGAAATCAATTTTCAAATGAAAACCTTTTCAGGAGCAGGCAGATTTAGAGGTCTGCACAACAAGCACGCACTCAAATAACAGGAGTCCCTTAAAAAGGAGTTGGTCGAGAAGGGTTTATCCTGTTCCCCCAAGGAAGTCAGGGTGGAACAGCACATCCTGGCAGATACACATCTTGGCAGATATATGTCCCAACACATGTATATGCCCCAGGAAAGCATTACGGTCCTTT
>NC_071403.1:79449611-79527111 GCF_017976375.1 Cuculus canorus
ACTTTTGAGAAATGCAAGGTTGCACACTTTGGGAGGAACAGCCTGAATGTTGCTGTTTCATTGCTGGTTCCACACTAAGCATAAGCAACTGAAAGAGAACCTCATTTGAGATTAAAAAAAAATAAAAAATCCCAAAATAGATATATTATGCTACGTCAGGTTGGATGGAGAGTGACATGGAGAATACTAGCATGCTGTTATACAATGTGAATGGGACATCTTCATACATATGCTGCTTACTGCTCAGGCCATCTCACTGGAGGTGACGTAGGAGGTGTGACACATCTGATCTTGTTGCCTGCATGCTTTTTACCCAGCACGCTAAATTTCTGTGATAAGGCTACTTGTGCATTGCATGAATGTAGGCACAAGAATCTAGGAGAGAAATACAGTATCTCTTAAATGTTCGATTTATCAGTGGTCCACAAAACTATCTAGAAAGCACAGGGGATGCTCTGGTCCCACCAGCCAGGCACTGGCCACCAAGACCCATGCGACAGGACTTACCATCACCGTTTCAGAAACAGGAGTGTAAAACGATGAGGACCTTAACATCCCCAAGTCTCCTAGAGGATCCCGCTGGATCCTAGCAGTGCTGCTTACTGTCCCAAAAAGCTACAAAGGGTCCAGAAGGCCTCAGCTGTTTCCAAGATCTACAAAATAAGGGTTGAAAGGAGAAGGCAGTACTGGGACAAGACTGCTAAGAGTGCCATTTGCTGTATTCACAGGAAAAAAAACCCATCCATTTTCTGTCTTCTTTCTCCCTCTCATTTCCCCACCACCCCTAAATATGCATCTGTACAGTCATCTTCTTTAGCCCCCCTACACTAATGCAGCAGAAGAGAATCACAGGAAGCCGACAAGCTCCATCTCCACAACCAGAGATGCAGGTGAAACACTTTCCAAGAGTTAGTGGAGCACAGGGCAGGGAGAAGGTAAGTGCTCAGATTGTTGATTTCAACAGAGTAGCCCTTTCTATACAGTTTTCTGTTTTGAATATTACAACCGAAATAATATTTTAAAAATATATTTTGGTATATATTAGTAAGCCAGCAAGAAAACAAGCCCCAATTCCTACCAATGTGGTATGTAACCTCTAACTTACGTTTGCCTTCAAGTTGGAGGCAAAGAACCAGGACTTCAAAAGTGTCTTAAATTTTGGAGTAGACAGGTGACACATAATGTTTCAGGTTGTGGGGGTTCTTTTGTTTTGGTTGGTTTTATTTTTCTTTTCCCTTTTTACACACAGCTAAATGGGCTAGTTCCCATTAAATCCTAGAAAGACCAGCTCTACATCTCCTGCACCTCAACATCTTTTGAAATATCAGGGATGCATACGCCAGTTCCACCAACACCAGGGCACATCCAAGAGCAACACTGGAAACAAAATAAAAGGGCTTAGAGAGACTGAGGGATGTTTCTTGAGTCAATTCAACCCAAGCCCAAAACCTGAGTTTTCATTACATTTTTTACAATTTTCATTACATTCATTTCATTTTTTTTTTTTGACAGACTTCTTGTGTAATGAAAACCTGAGTTTTCATTACACAAGAAGTCTGTCAAAAAAAAAAACCAACAAACCCTCAATTGTTAGACATTTGGAGGCAAGAACTACTTCTAAAGCAGCAGTGATAAAGATTTATCATTTCACCATATGGACACCATATTTCAGAGACTCCAGCCCACCTTGCCACTTTTGATTTATCATCCAGATAGCAGCGAATGGGAGTCTTCCGTTATATCAACCCACCTCATGTTACCCTTCCCTTGTACAGACCCATCACCTTTGCTGTGACTACCACTATGTTGTCTCTGCAGCTTCTCCCCAAACGCAAGAGCTGAAATCAGCCGGTTAACAAGATAGCAGACACCCACCGGCTCCCACCTCCCCAGCAAACGCTCTCTGTGCTCCTAGATGAGAAAGACCCACATGGGTCCTCAAGCTGATGGTGGAGACATCTCCCTTCACCTATTCCCGGTCCATTTGATCCCGGGAGAGAATGCTCTGCTGGTGCACAGCCATGGTGCTTGCACCTCCTGGAGCACAAACCAGGGGAAGATCTGGCACTCCACAGCAGCCAACTATCTGGATATAACCACACGACAACCTCAATTTTTAAAGCGTAGCACCCGTGAATCACATAAGCTGTGCGTGCAAACACAGCTCCAAGCCTGCAAGTGTCCATTCGCTGCCTTTGCACCCATAAGCAATGCAATTCAAATACATTACCTGCACTGGAGACAGTCCTAACTTCCAGGTCAGGATTTCCTGATATTAATGCTTAAATGTGCATTTAGGAACTTAATTTCAGGCAGTCTTTTTTTTATTTTCCTTCCTTTTTAACTATAATGAAGGGGGAGATTTACGTTCCCAACATAAGTATTTTAACAGTGGTTTATATTGTGCACAGAACAACACAGAGCAAGCCAGGGGCAACACACCAGGATCCTTTAAGTCATCTCTCTTTTTCCCTTCAGCTCCTTAGAAGTTAATGATTTAGCATCGCAATTTTCCAATGAGAATTATTCTCCAAAATGAGCAGGATGTCATGTAGAGTCAAAGTATCCTGCTTATGACAGGCAGCCAAGCTCACCATGGTTATTTAACTATTTCCCTCTCTTCCACTCCAAAAAGAGGCATCCAGCAACAATCCCAAATACTTGGACAAGCACTCAAACACTTGTACGCATATGCTAAACTTGAGTGTAGATGTAGACAATAGATACTGAAGAGATCAATAAATGCTGAAGGAAACGTAGTGTTTGGTAAATCAGTTGGCAGAACTGATGGTGCTGATCAGAGCTAAAACAGCGAGAGTATATTTTTCTCTTTGTTAGCAGTCTATCTTTCTTACTGAGTAACGGTAATATTTATATGAACTGTCCAGCATGATCCTGTTACACACTGCGGTTCCCTTATTATTCCCATACTTTCTATTAAACATGCCTAAATATCTCCATTTCATCATCATTCTTGCCATTCTTTTCAAGTAAGTGAAAATATTTCAAGCACCCAGATATAAAAACAGTGCATTTTTCTTTACAGACTAGATTTCACAAGCCATCATCTTTAAGTTTCCACTTCACATTCAGATTCAGAGTTTAATCCCTATTTGGGGCAGTTTCACTCCCAAATGGCCAACACACAACTCACAGACATCAGGAGGTACAAGTTGCTCCTCATCCTGCTTTCAAGGATAAATGTAATGTTTTCTTGTTCTTAGGTGATCCAATATGCAATTTTCCACCAGTCACTGGGGCTTCACCAAGTTTTTCTACTACCTTTAATACACAAACACATGAAGGTGTTTTACACATGCTGAAGCTCCCAGCATTCAAGTAGAAAATGATTCCCAGCAAACCTTAACCACGCCAAACATCCAAGTTTCAACTGGTTCTGGGCTGGAGTGGCACAGCCTTTCCCTTCACAGTATCACCAGCAAGTGCTGCAAGGAGTTAATCGACAGAAGCTTTTGGGCAGAATAATACTAGCTGCATTTGGCAGTCACTACACTTCTAAACTAACTAGTTTGGCCAAAAAAAAAGGGGAGCAGATATTAAGTTTCATCCTAAATATTAAAAATTAAAATGAAGGAGCCTTTTTAGATATGACGTTGGTAGTTCTTTGTATTTAACCCAGCCTCCTCCCCAGCGAAATTTGTGCTTAATTTTATTTTTAGGGGATGAGAAGCATTATTTATTGGATTCTTTCTGGAAGGCTGTGGGCAAGCAAGCCAGGAGCAGTGAAAGGAGTCAGACATATTTTTTGCTCTTGTGTTGGTTTGGAAGCTTAAGCATGGAAACTAGGACAATGGATAGGACATAATTTAAAAGACAAAGATGGGGGATGCATACCTAATAGGGAGACCCTGAAACAAAAAAAAACCACTTGAACAATGCAAGCAATGACAACAATTAGATGCTATCCAAACTACATCATCCATGATAGGCAAAGGTGTCAGACCAGATTCAACCATGTTCTGAGATGTTATGGAGTACATCAGCATAGGTGTTGCACAAGTATTATTTCGGTCCATCTGCTGGGGATTGGATGTCTTGGGCCAAACTATACTATATGACCCCAGGCATGGGTTACAAGGGCTCAGCAGCTCCAAAACTTAAGTCTGGTTTTGGCATTTAAACTACAGAAGATGTAAGAGGCACAGTGTAAAGGCACAGTACTTCTGCAGCTTTTACCATGGGGTTTGACTTTCAAAATTGTAAACTTTGTCCACAACTTTGTAGGAATGCTACAACATCTCAGTTGAAGAATGAGATGCTTGTTTGGCACTGCTATCTAACCAGGATTGAAAAGGACATTACAAACAGCCCCAAAACACTTTCAATTCGCATTGGGAATGAATGTGAGAATACCTTCAAACATCTATTTCAATATTTCCTCATGAATAGGTATCTATATTGGTAACACAGCAAAGGAGAACGACAGAGGTTTTTTTCACCTCTTGCGGAACAAGATAAGAGCCAAATCGACCACATGTTTTGCAGGAAACCTCAATTTATTACTTACACAACACCTTGCGCAAGCCAGCCATGATGCCTCAGATTTGTTAGAAGGGCTAGAATGGACATCTCTTGTGGCTTGCAGGTTGATATAGATGGTGGTACAGCTCAGAATCATCTCAACTTTTCTAGACAGACAACTATATTTATAGAAGAATTGCACCCAGAGGATAAGCCAAATGGGAAAAGCAGGCTCCCTTTTTTGCAGGTGCTATAATTGTGCCTGCAAGTGCTGCCATTGACACTCCTAACTTCTAATTAGAGACTTACAAATCAAGCATTGCGATACCAAAGTGGTTTCCCAGCCTAGAGTAGCAGTTGCACTCACAGCATTTTATGCTCAGGCCCATCCAGATGGAACTATGGCAAAGAGGCAAAAGTCCTGGTCTGGGCAGGGCTCCCCATAGCAGCCAGGAGCTTTTAGAGTGTCTCATCCGCAGCAGGGGGGCTTCTTTTGCTGCTGCAGAAGGGATGGGTCTATGGAAATATGCCACCCCCAAAGCCCAATCCAGTGTTTGAGTCGCTTTCCTTAGGGGACTTCACAGCCCTGCTACAACACAAGTCAGGTGATACTGTCCTTGGCTTCCACACTATGAAAGCTCCAAGGTCCAAGTCTGGAACATTCAACTTTATGCTGTTTTCATTTTTATATATGTGCTTATTTATAAAACATTCTGTATTCTTGAGCATCCCACGTGACTGCCCAATCTCACTGTGATACGCAGCCATAGAATGGTTAGCAATGTCATAAATTAAAAAAAATACACAGTGAAATCAAAAGGTCACTTGCATAACTGTCAGGGAAAGCAGCAGTGAAATGATTTACAGACACAGGAAATATAATTCGGCAGTGAGGAATTCCTTTAGCAGTTAATAGAATTAATTCGATGCAGCCCATCACAGGTTTAAAGAGGGAACCTTGAGTGAAAAACAACTCTTTAGGAACAGAGATTCAAGGCCAGTCAAGCAACTACAATGTGCATTTAATGGCTAACCAAAACCTTCTACTTCAGGAATGAGGTGGATATGTGAGAACACAGAGCCAGGGGATGCCCACATCACTTCCTGACCATGCCTTTTTGCTGAGCCTCCCCCATCAGCAGCACCCAAAAGGCAATCCCATCATGTTACCCAGCTGCCCAGCCAGGGTGCATCCACATGGCATCCACCAGCAAGGCTGCTTCTGGAAGTAATCCAATTGTTAAGTTGTTAAAAGGTGCACATACAGCAGAAAAAAAAATATGAAGCACTTTAAATACTAATAGTTTAATAGTTCTTTCATTTAAAATTGTATCTCTAAGTGCATAACAATATGTCATTTTATGTACGTCCTGTAGTCAAATTACAAACCAGTGTGCGAGCGTGAGCTTAAGTGGCATTTAAAAATAGCCCTCACTGTTACCGCTAGCATATAATAAATTAATGATGGAGCATTTAGCTCTGCCTACAACCTGACAACCTTGTTTCTGAGTGAGAGGGACACAAGCTGGAAATAACACAGATGAGCGCAGGCTGCCTAAACTCAGAGCCTGTCCCCACAAACCCTACCTTGGCCAAATAAATTACCCCAGGAGGTCAGCAAGCAACTCCACCTGTATGTCCACCCTTCCCAAGCCATCCTCCTGTGCAGAAATACCCATCATCTTATTTTATTTTTATTTTTTTCCCTTCCTTTCAGCTTTGAATGGCAATTAGGAAAAGGTTAACCGAGTGCCTTTCTCCCAGGAATCCTCTTCCTCCTTTCAAAATAACAATGTTAGCAAGAGAAAATCCCAGATTAGGCTAACAGGTAGGAGCGTGGTGCAGCCCTGGGAGATGCTGTTGGAAGTGGGGAGATTGGGAGAATCATCCCAGCGGGAGACTAATACTCATCATTCGGAGCTGCAGCTGAGGCCCATTTGAGTGACAGGCAGCCGGGAGCTGAAAGAGCCGCTCATATCCCACAACTGCTGGCATGCAGACTTGAAAGAGATTTATTTCAGGATAATTAGCTGGGAGTATTAAAGGTGGCAGAAAAGATCTGCAATTACTGTTTAGCAAACAGAATGGAGGGGGGGGAAGAAAAAAAAAAAGGGGAGCCAAAAATGAAATTAGAAGTCCCAAATATTTCTCCACTTGAAAGTTGTTAAATAATTGAAAAAGTTCAAAGCAACTTTATTGTATTCAAAGTAGTGAATTTCTGGGGGAGACAGAGCTTCATCATATGCAACCATCTAGGTCTTTTTCAAGACAGAGCTTTGCAATGACAGTATTTTCCAGCTCAGGACAAATAAGAGCTGCCTCCACCTTCCTCCCTATTTGCACATCCTTCAGCAGCACTGAAAGGTTTGCGCCAATAGGATATATTTGCTTAGCTAATATATATATATATATACACACACATATAAATCTATATCTAGGTATATTTGAGTGCCTAACTGTCAAGAGTTTTGAGGCAGAGTTTTAAGGTTGTCTTTTGTTGTTGCTCTTTTCCAGGAATGACATATTTCCCTCTTTTCAGCAAAGGAGATGTGTTTTGCAGAAGTTAATTTGAGAAAGAGAGACTGCTGGTAGTAACAAATGTCTTTAAGCAGAGGCATGACAGAGTAAGTCTTGGGAGGTTAGAAAAAGAATGAATATATGGGAATTGTTATTGCAATTTTCCCTTGTAATAGAAATAGCAACATAGGTGGTGTCTGCATTTATTTGGGACTGGGAGCAGGGAGGGTCTTGCTTTTTTAATAAAAAAAAAAAAGGGGGGGGGATTTTCCTTGTGGAAACCAGGCTGACTTCAAAACCCAACCAAGACTTGGAAATAACAGCTTCAACCTGATTCAATATTTCCTTATATCAACCCGAGATCGGCTCTATTCAGCTCCATCCATACACCCTGGCAGTTGCTGGCATCACACATGAGCGCGTTTGTGCCAAATGTAAATAAAGTTCACCCAACACACACAGCCTCAAAGCATCTGAGATTTTCATCGGGCTTCAAGACTCATTGTTTTTGAGCCTCACGCTGCTCTTTCAAAACAAGGGGCCTTTTCTGCATCTTGCTCAATGATCTACAGTCTTCTAAAATCATCTATTTATTTATGCTCTATTCTGGGATTTGCCCTCTGCAATAAAAAAAAAAAAAACCACACAACACTGCTTGAATTGTGTGGAAATAACGGGGTTGCCTGGCCCACTTTGTGAAGGTTAGATAAAGACAGGGAAAGACAAAATGATTTTTAGTTGCTTGGCACCAGACCCACGGGGGAAGAAAAGGAAGAGCCAAATAAAGTAACGAGACAGGGTCTTCATTGCCAGATCAAGCATGCTGCAGTGCTTGCTACATGCAAGAGCACATTTTGGCTAAGATGAAGAGCAAAAATCAGAATATCTTGGGTAAAACTCATCATGCTTTTTTTTTCTTTTTGATTATGAAACCCAGCACTTTGCTAAATACAGCACTTTTAACATGACTTTCACTAGGAAAAGTTTCTCAGATCCAGGTTGACATTTCTGACCCAAAGAAATCAGATGAAAAGTCATCCTAGAATAGCCAAACACAAATCATTAAGATGTTCACTTCAGTTATTTGAAACCCAGTTTCCAGCCCCTGTTTCTACTCGCCCAACGTGGCCAAGGGCAGGCAGCTGCCAGTTCCACTGTAACCAGATAGGAGCTGGGATGTCCTGCCTCTTCACATGCAAAACACATCTCAAATTCATGGCACTTCCATGGAAAACCCTGTGAGGTCTATTGTCCGTCAGATCATAAGTCATGAGCTTAAGGAAAGTCACCACACCGGTGAATTGAACAATATTTATCAACATTAAATGTCTTCAGTGCTTATAGAAAGTCTCTGATCTCTAGAAAACTGCTATGAAGAGTGTTTGTATATGAGTTTTCTCTATGGCTCCAGAAAGAAAAGCCCATATCCTTGCTCTTACCCCTCTTGCTCCTAGGCTGCAATCCCAGGCCCCGCAGCCACTGCCCTTGCTCTTTATGTGCATACCCCACAGAGGATCCAACGCAATTCAAACCTTCCACAGCAAAGTCTAATCTCGACCAGCCCTCATCGTTATCATAGTCTATGTTACTCCCAACATCCTCCTCATTACAAAAAAAAGTCCTCTCTGTGGAGGGACCACCTGGGCTTTCCATGAGATGCTGAAGGAAAGGCTATGTACCCGCTTTCCTGCTCAGAAATGTCACAAGCATGGTATGAGTACATCATCCCCTGGTACAAGTATTATGATAACACCATCCAAGCATGCTGGTCAGTCGTCAAGTAATAGACCCGTGTCCCCACCATTTTCTGGTAGCACCTTCCTCCCCGTTCTGGAGAAATATGATTTCTCTGCTCCCCAGTGTATAAGTTGAAGGACAATACTTTGTTCCATTCTTGGGCAGATTATTTATTTAATATTTGTAAAGCACTTCAAAGATGAGAAATACTAAGCATTATTATTACCCATATCAGTAGGATGTCAAAGGCTTTATCTCATCTTTATAAACTTCACAGGGAACTGGGGAACATAACGAAAACTGTCTCAACACAACAGGTGAGAAAGTTGTTTGACTTGCTTTCCAGCCCAATGTATTCAAACCTTGGCAGAATTGGCCCTTTGGCATTCAGAGTTACACCAATATCTTCAAAATAACGGGAATAATCAAAGATATCTGCTAGTGTTTGAAGTCTATCTCTGTCTTCTGACTAGAGAGTAGCAGGAGGACTTTGCTGGACTGCAGCAAGTGGTGACTTCCAAAGCAGCCCGTGGCATCCAAAGCAACCAAAGCCATTCAACAGGGTGCAGAGACTTTCCGCACAAAAGCAGATACATAATAGAAATGGAAGAAAACAGGAATGCTCCTTCATGCACTCCTTGCCATGCCCCTTCCTCCTCCTCACCTTCATCCTCTGCATCAGCAGCCCACACAAAAGGGTCAGGGGAGCCCAGCTTAAGCTTTGAAAAGGACCTGTAAATACCCACAAGATCTTTGTCTCTTAATATCAGCACACTCACATAGTTTGGCTGGCAAGCTATTCACAAGTTAAATTACTTAAAAAGCATTCTCTTTTCACTGGCAGACTTTGAAGTAAATAAGAAAATATAATTATTTTATTTATTTTAATGGGCAGAACCACAAGCATGGTTATTCTGGGATACCTCATGGAGCATTACACCAAAAAAAAAAAAACACATGTTTAATTTGGCGGGAGGCTCCCACCACCACTTCCCCAGCCTGAGGTTAAGCCACTGCCTTCCTTTGCTGCCCAGGTTTCACTTTGGCTTCAGTTTTTCTCACCAAATAAAAATCTTCACCCATTTCACCACATTTATGAAGTGCCTCGGCTAAAGGCATTATTAAAAACACACACTGGAGAACATCTCCATGCAAATGCCCAGAAACACACTTTCTTTCATGGGGTGGCAACCAGCTATAAACCCAAAACACAACTATTTTTATTGCAGAAACTATTAACAAGAGACAAAAACACCACACTATATCTTTCTGAGCTCTAACAATCTAACAAATTGCAAACATCTTTCCTTTAAATATTTCCCAGTGCCTTACAAACCTTCAGAAACAGATCTCCTCCTCTACTCAGTTTTGCACAAGTACTTGGTGCTGTCCTCGTCATGCTTTATTGATGAAACAACTATTTTTTCAGAGAGTGGAGTCCTTCCTTAGTTCTCCAAGTTGACAAAGATATAATAATCAATCTATACACTGTATTTAAAAATTGTACCTATGTGCCGTAGTAAATCCATGGCATGCATTTTGATTAGAAAAGGTTGTTTAGGAAGGTCAATCCTGCTCAGGATGTCAAATGTCATTATAGGTCACAGGTAAATGGGGAAAACATCTCATCCTGGTGGGACCTCACATTTGCAGGCGCATTTCATGACCACTCATCTTCCTAACAGGTTGCCGGCTAAGACAGAAATCTTCTCCACTTGGAGGCTGTCCCTTGGATTGGGGATAAACATCATCAGTATGAAACTAAAGCCCACCTCCACACAGCTGGTGGGACCCTGCTGCCCATCAGGGCAGGTCTTTGTGTTGCATATTGGAAGACAAGGAAGATGCTGCAAATGTGATTTTTTTTATCATCCTTGTGATAAATGAGCTGCATATCCATCAAGAAAGTTTGAAGCATGTTATAATTATATATTATATCCCTGCTATATAA
This sequence comes from Cuculus canorus, assembly GCF_017976375.1. Taxonomy (NCBI): domain Eukaryota; kingdom Metazoa; phylum Chordata; class Aves; order Cuculiformes; family Cuculidae; genus Cuculus; species Cuculus canorus. Next base: position 79,460,299 of record NC_071403.1, read on the forward strand.
TCAGTGTTATTTGTTACAGTAGATTGAGCTGGGATAGCTCTTGAGATACGTAATCCACAAAACTTGTACAGGGTCCTTTTACAGCTAGATAAAAGTGCACTGAAGATATAAACCCAAATAAAAAGGTAGACTGTGTTAAGGAAAATTTATACCACCCTCCTCTATATAGATGTATATTTTCATTTTCTCATTATTTATGTCTGTGTATACATGGCAATAAAAATGTATATATGAGAGGCATCTAACTTTTGAGATGAAGACTCATTTCACAGTGATTCCCAGCAATATTTACAAAGGGCTCATGTAATGCTTACTCAGGTGACCAAACACTTACGAGGGGGCAGAGAAGAGGGCTTTTTAGAAAGTTTATTAATAAATAAATGGCCCCTAAGGCTTGTGCACCAGGCTTGTGCTCATTCCCAGCCATCGCCTGAGTGAGCTGTTCTTCACTGTGAGTTGTCAGTCTGGTACTAATAAAATGTGATGGTCTAATTGTATTAGCAATTTCCCATCATATTATATTAATATGCATCATACTAGTATCCATTTTCACTAATGTGACATGAAAGGTGGTAATTTGATTACTTTTCCTTATGATTACGGGGAGCGAGTTTGGCCTTCTGGATGGGCATGGAGCATTGAGCTCCTAGTCCTGCCTGTGTCCCCAACATACTGCTTTGTCTTGAGGAGGTCACCCAAAGATGAGGTAACTCGGTATCACAGCTGTTAAATACAGTCTGTAAACTTTGGGGGAATCTCAGGCAAAAGTAGATGTTAGGCATGGGAAGGATGGGCTAGAAGTGTCTCAATCCATCCTGATATTTTCCTGTATTTTCATTTTTTCCAAAACTCCTAGTTACCATCCCCATTAAAAATTAACGGAAGCTTTCATATAGTAGAGGTCTTCTCTATGGCAGGTGCCTCAGCACAGACAACGTACATCAGTTGTGCTCTCGCTGCTTATACGTTATGCCTTTTATAATACTTGTGTCCTCTTTTGTGGACAAGCCTTTTAGAGCCCTTCTGCTATCACATTCCTTCTGCTGTGGTCTTTAAAGAGGCAAATACAGATGCTTACGGCTCAGAAGTGGCTCGTGTAATTGCACGCTTTGAGGATGGTGATGTTATTCTGCAGATTTCACTTCAAACCCAAGCTCAGGATTTCTTTTCTTGCAGCTTTGAGCAAATACTGTAGTATCAATGTGCCAGGGCTATAGCTGTAAAACAAGAATAATAATTTTTTGTCTTTTCATGCTTTGCAATTTTTTTGTAGCAGAGACTGTCTTATCATGGCTATTTACTGTCACTAAGGCAATCTTGACAGGTCTACAGCACAAACAAGCAAGCCAGCATCCTCTCCATACCAGCAGTCCTTCAAAAACACACTACAGGCTCATGATGCAGCCAACATTTCTTTTCCTAATTAAAGGGCTGACGGCACTAGAAATATTTCTGCAAGACCACTCACCACAGTAGGTAAGGGAGCATCATCACCCCATATAAGGCAAGACGTGCACCCATCCCAAACAACCTCAAAAACTGGTCAGTTGATGTAGCAAACCACCCACTCCACAGCAAAGACTTCTGTTAAATCACGCAAGTTTTGATAGTTCCGCAACACTGATTTGCTTCTCTGCCCAAAAGGATAGTCAAAACTCATACAGCAGCTCCGTTTACTGTAGAACAATAAACCATGGGAGTGCACCATAAATCCCAGTAATGTGCTCGGAGGAAGGCAGCAACTCTGAGGTCAGAGTCAGAGCTTCTTGGGAATTTTCAGACAAAAGATTTTTCATCAGAAATTGCTGATTCACCGAAACTGAAGCTTTTCCATACAACAAACCAATCTCACTGAAGCTTTCATTAGGGAAGATCTCCCTGGCCCCGGACAGAATTAATGACCACAAGATGAGAGGCAGAAGCCTCCTCTGAAATGACTTGGAGCTTTCACCTGGACCACGAGGGACCAGCATCAGCATCATCCTATGCATCCCCATTAGCCACTGCGCACTGTGATAAGGCAGTCCCACTGCCTCCTTGGCTAGAGCCGCTGTGACTCCCATAAGAAATTAAATACCTATTTATCCTGGGAGAGCAATACTCGATACCAGAGATCTCCACAAGGATGCAGCAGGGTGGGAGAACAAAACCTTCCTTCCAATGGCAGTGTCTGTCCCCACAAGTTATTTACTTGCTGATGCAGAGGGGAACAGTACCCAAGAGGGATAAAGCCCACCCCTAATTCTAAAACTTGCCCCCTCCACCTCTCATTTTGCCACCCCTATCTCTTTATCCCTTCCAGCCCTTTTCCTGCCATTTACTACCTCCCAGGCACAAAGAATAACTACCGTAAAGACCCTAAAGACACAAGCTGGAGACATTGCCATAAATCCTGCTCTGCTCTGAGTCCCCAGGGATGCAGCACGCCACAGGAGGGGATGCAGGGCTCTAGCAGGCCATATAAGTGAGCCGGGGGACAGACGGGGAACCAACATATTTATCTCTCTCTTTTATCTTTCAAGCTTAACCCAAACCAACACTCCCTCCAGATTCAGAAAAGTTCACTTTAAGCCTCTGTAATGCAGGATGAGCAACACTTGAGCCTCAAAGCAGCCCAGTGAGGCAGCAACACTGATGAGAATGGGTTTCCCAGAGCACCCTTGCCAGGCTCAGCCATGCCACAGTGCCACCACACTGTGCCCCTGCCTCCCAAACAGTGATAGTTATTTTTAATGCTTCAGGGGAAAGAATCCAGACCTCTGCTATTTTCAGTATTTACCCTCTTCATTTCTCAGCAGAAATGCTCCACAAACTAAAGGTTTCAAACACCTGCTTGCATGTGTCCCAGTAGACACCTGTCCCCTGTGCCAGGGGACCAGGGCTATAGGTCACAGTTTCGCCCCATGGGTTGTCCTTACTTCTTAGTTGTGGTTGAAAACCAGAAATCCCTGAATGTCCCAGGATGTCCTTGCAGCACTTCTGGCACGCTCAGGTATAGAAAGTTCCACACATCCTAGGAAGCTGCCTTCTCACATGAAATTTACAGCCTGATTTGCACTTCAACATCCTGAGCGAGTTGGTGGTGGTAAAATGACCAGATGGACCCTGTGAATCTGCTCAAAGGACTAGGAGAAAACACAAATAAGGAGACCAAAAAACAAGCTTTACCAGATACTTTCATATGAAGCCAAGTGCATTTCCAGGTGGTGCAGACACTAGCACTACAATACCCAGGCCAGTATCCTGATGGTTTCCAAGCAATTGCCTGCATCCAAAATCACAACCAAGCAGAAAGCCATTGTATCGATACAGAAACAGCCCATTTTGTCTAAGACAAATGCTTTCCCTGCCTTTTTCCTTTGAAAAATTCCAAGTCCCACCAGCGACAGGTGTGCAAAGGTTGGTCTTCAGGCAGGGGTGGGTTTCAGCTCCGAGCATATTTTGTGCCTGAAGAAGAGGGGAAAGCAGCAGCAGAGCCTAGTGCCTCTTCTGGCTCCCACCGGGCTATCAGGTGCCGCTGTAATAAATCAAAATCAGTTATGGGAAATGTAAAATTATCATTTGGAAATCGCTCTCTCTGAATAATTCAGTCATTGACTTTCACATCAAACAACCATTCCAGCCACCCACACACGCAGTTCAGTCTCCTGCTTAGTTTTAAACTCTCTTTAATTACCGGCATTAACCTATCGCATTACTATTTCATCCTTATTTCATGCCATGGGAGGGGTCAGTGATTTGATAAAGCACAACGAACTGGAAGACTTTGAGCTGTCCTTCCGCTCTTCTCACCCAACTTACCGGGCTGCCCCAGCGCTGGGCAACAGCAAGGACCCCCCAGCTGTGAGCGTATCTCCAGCAACTCAAAACCTTTCAATAGGGAGAAGCATATCTATCCCCAAACCCATCACTGTGCCTCTGCATGTTGCGGCTTGGCAGGAGCCAGTGCTTCCACATCTCCCCTAGCCCTAGATAAAGAGTTTCTCCAAGTAGCAAATGCTCTGCTCCATACCTGTGTGTCATCTTGGGACGCACAAGCATCCCTTTCTAGGTTGTTTTTCAGAAAAGCTTTCTCATTAAGCTGCAAGCCCAAACAGCCTCACATAATCACCTTCTTTCAGGGTGTTAATCACATCCACAAAGCAAGGCCCCATCACACACCTGCCTTGATTAGGATCCACCACCCAACTCCCCAAACAGGCCAGAATTTTAAAGAATATATCCAGAGCAAAAGTTTGTCCACTTCTCTTCAAAGTTTCTTATTCTCCCTGCACTTCAACAACATGTTTAAGTTAGTTTCACATTTTATTTGTCTACTGAGCTCCCTAAGTTAGGGAAATTAGTATTGTGCATGCGGTTTGATTTAATTAGTAATTGGGGAAATAGGTCTGGCATGTTTCACGGAGGCTTGGGGAAATTGTCAATTAGCATTGTGTTAATTGGTGTCTGCTGTCCTTGCTTTTTAGTTTTTAACCCCTTTTACCTTGTTCCCACTTTCGGTATGTAAAAATCTGGCTGCTTATTATTCTTTAAGTAAAGGATTAATTGCTTGAATTCCTGGCTGTGCTGGGTGTCCTTTTTCCCCTCACACGGTGGGATTTATGCTTGTCCTCCGGGCACTGGTTTCAGAGACTGAGGTGGAGTTAACCCTCTGACCCAGTGTCACCCTGCCTGGGGCCAGACTGGGGTCTCTTCCCCACCACCAGCACCAGCTCGCCTGCTCCATAAAAACAGCTATTCCTCCCGGTACTTCCCTGCCTTTTCCTACTCCTACTCTCACCCACACCTTTAATCACTCACTTCTCATGCACCAAAATCTCTTATAACTTACAAAACAAAAATTTGAATAAAAGACGGATGAGCAAAAAAGACGAAGTTTTTACAAAATTGTAAAAGTGAACTATGATGCATAAGATGACAGCAAATGAAGGTGAAGAATATTCACTCTAAAAGCTATGCTAGACTTACTCATTTGCTGTACTGTATGTCCAGCAATAAACCAGAGGTTTGCATCTCTGCCTGGAGGGAATAATTAATTAATTGCTAATTGTTAGTAATAACCGAGGTCCTGATCCTGCAGGCAGACACGCATACACTTAACTTTAAGACATCTATGCATACCAGGTTAAGACACTTGCAATCGCTTCCAGAAGCAAATGCTTCCAGAGCCTGAGAACCTTTTAAACAAACCCATTTTACCAGACCACACAGAACATCCTGGTAGACATGCACCCCTGAGGAGAGCAGTTTTTGCGAATTGTGAGGGCATGAGCCATCACCAAGCTCAAACCTTTCATTTCAGCACCTTGGCTGGAGCCCCCACATCCTACACAATTTTGGGGTGTGCAGCTGGCACGGTGTGGGGTTATAGCTTCTGCCCATCCAGGCACCTGGTTTGTAACCACCTCCTGATTTCTGGCTTTGGGGAGAACCGCCAGCATTACCCAGGGAGGGATGCTCCTGAGCACCAGGGAGGCTGTTTATGCACGAGTTGGCAGGGGGTCAGGCAGAAGGAGTGTGTCTAGAAATTATTCAGAGCACAATTAAAACACATTCTTCCAAGCAGGGACATTTGTACGGAAAACTACTGAGGAAAACTCCTTTGGTCCCCAGGAGGGCCATGCAGGACCCAGTGTGAGGTGACCACGTCAAGTTAGCTCAACTGCCTGAAAATCCACCTGGCATTTCCAAAGCTGGGGCATGAACAGCACAGTTTTAGGCTTCACGCTTTTTTTCCAGTGATTTCCAGCCAGTCCTGCCCCTGCGTGCAGCAGGGATTGTGGTTTGCTTTCAGAAAGGACTTCTTTGCTTATTGTAATTAAAAAAAAAAAAAAAAAAAAAAAGAGAAAAAAAAACACACCATAGGCTTTTGTCACACCCAGGATAACGCAGGAGAAGCTGAGGCTAAAGATATTCAAGGGAGTATGAGCACAGAGCACAGAGAAAGGTACAGCAAACACCAACTTAGAGCTAAGCCAGCTGCCAGAGCAAATCAAGAGATAAGAAAATGCTTAGCACCACATTTTGCCCCAGGGTGTGCTGTCAAAGCCACCAAGAGGCGTGCCACACCATGATGGACTGCGCTTGGGACAAGCAAGAATGACAGTTCATTGACAGACAACTAGAAGTATGAGCGGCTCTTAATTACTTCATTCCCTGAGAAATGGGAAATGCTCTCCTCCTCACTCTCCTCCTCTCCTTGAAGGCATCCTGGTCCTTGCTCTGACAGAGTAGCTACCCAGCGACTGAGCAGGTCTGGAGAAGGTGACCTAATCTTGGTAGTTGGGATCTAGTGATGCCTACACCAATGGGAACAGCAAAAGATGATCAAGTCCTGCAAGGTGTGGTCAACAAAGAAGCAATGGCAGGACCCACAACCCCAAGTGAAAAAATCCACAGAAACAGGGCATCTCTCAACCACCAGTGAAAGATGCTGCTTTCTCAGTGAGTTTCACTGCCAGCCAGAGCGATCCACCTGAAGAGTGTAATACGAAAGTTGAAGGAGTCAGCTCTGTATTTGAGGAGGTAAATCACACCAACCCGTGAGAAGGTTACAAGGTTTTTAAATTATATTTGCATAGAATTAGAAAATAATAATTAAGTAGTGAATCATGTGAAAGGCACTACACTAATACCATCTTCGCAATAATTATCTCACCAGAATTTCAGAAGCTGAATTATTTTCTATTGGATTTACTATTAATTTTGTAAAAATAACAAAACCTCCTTAAGAGAGACTGCAGTACTATAATGATAGCACTTGAAAGTGTCTCACAGCCATTAACCAGCTGATCTTCACAACACTACTGTAAGGTAGAAAGCATTATCATCTCTGTTTAAGAAGTATATAGGCAAGGGAGCCTAGTCCTTCTTTCAACCAAAGCTCAGCAGACTTATCCCAGTCATCACACAAAGTTATTAATCATGTGGAGTACCCAGGTCAGACTCAATTTAACCAGTCCCTTGTTCAAAACCATATCAGGTCCTTGTCAAAGTAGGAATTAAAGTCATGTAAAAGTCACGGCTATCAGTCCTCATATCTTCAGGTGCATCTACCATAACATCTCCATCCACGCACAACTGCTGCCAGCCATCCATGTCTGAGAACAACCTAGGGAAAGGGGTCTTACTCAAAAACAGAGGGTCAGGAAGAAATGACAACTCATGGGAAAGGGAGGACAACCATGGAAAACAAATACAGACAGGAGAATGAACTCCAGCATGTTACGGGATTCTCCTCAATCAGATCTTCAAACAAAAGGGGAGTCTGTCCTTCTACTGTCCCAGAGTAATGTCTCCCAAGTTAAAACACCCTGCCAGCGTACCGGACTGTGGTTGTTAGGGGAATCTCTGGTGAAAGCTACAAAATCCTGTGCACTCCCAAAGCATTACCCTTCAGTTATTTTTTGGGCAGTGGCAGGGGTTTATAAAGCTGAGTAGTCAGAGGGGGTCACGGATGTGCTCAGATATGTATTAATTAGAATTCCAGCACAGTTTTCTTCTGTTAATTATAACTTAATTTGATTGCTTAATAGCTCTGGTTTTCGTAATGTTTAGCACCTGTTGTAAATTGCGCAAGATAAATCATCTTCTACCACCTACCCTGTTTACTCCTAAAATTTTGCATTTCTCTTTCAGCTCCAAGCTTTGGATTTGAGCTGTTGGCGTTTTTTTTACCAAAGAAATCTTTTTTTTTTCCAGTGGGCTATTTAACCAATTAAGTTCATTTCAGTTAAAAAGCTACAATTTAAAAAAAAAATAGTAACAGGTAAATAGGAATATCCGCATACCATAAAGTGTGCAGACATTGACCCATAGTATTATGCAGAATTTCACCCACGGACCATCCTTTTTCCTTGTTGTTGTTTCCTTCTCCCTTTCCAAGGTGAGGAGGGGGGTGTTCGTCCTTCTCTTACAGGATTATTAGACAGAAGTGGAGGCCCTGCATCATTAATTGATTTCTTCCATACATTGTACTATGATACAATTTTTCAAGGCTGTGCATAATTGTGTTCCCTGTGCCACTGCTCTATGTTCTGTCCTTGTCATATTGTCATTGAAGGCTGATTCCACCCTCTGTAATTGGAGACGTTCTACTTTTGGACAAAGGTGTGGGGGCAGCTCAGGGGAACAGCACTGACATTTACTTCATCAATTTATTTTTATTGTTCCTACATTTATTGCAGCTATAACAGCCCTTTAATAGTTATATCTCCTCCCTGTAGGGTATTCTGGTATTTGAAATTTTTTTAACTCATTTGTTCTCATAGATAACAGTAAAGTGCATTTCATGCTAACCTTTAGGTTTCAATCTTCTCTCTTTCTTAGGCTCTGAAGCAGTTGCAGCTTTAAACTTTTACTGCATTGTCAGTCTAAAGGCCACCACCACTGAGTCCATTCTAGCACTGGAGTAACCACAAATTAGTGGTCCTGAAAATTTCAGGGAGGCGAGTCCTAAACCCAGAGTGCCACTATTATCATAATTCAAAATTGGCCGTCCTTTTAATAGAGGTGGAGAAAAATACAGTAAATACTAACATCAAGTCTCCTTTTACAGTCTTCGGTCAAACAAGGGGTGGTAATTAACACCTTTACGACTCACAACGTAACTGACTCCACCACCTCCAAGCTTGTGCCCTTCGATACCTGCAGAGGCAGTAAATGAGTTCAATGTTTAGACAAAATTGCACCTCTGTCCATAGGTTTCTCTTTGTCCTCTTCCCAGATGGACCTTTTCCTCTCTCTCTGCAGTTTTATCACACTTGCTGCTCAATCTGCAACTTAAGAGCACCACAGAAGATAAATTATTTTTAATAATTTAACTCACAGGTCGGCTTTAGCAGCTAATTTCTGCTATTCAAAGATAGCTATCCGTGGACTTTCAAACACGAGCTCTCCAACAAATGTTCTCCATCATTGGTAGGACACAACCCTGAGCACCAGTTTCTCTTCTCAGTCCCCTGACATCGCCCAGGACCCAGCGACACCTACAGCTGCCAAGGACAAGCAGTGCCACCAGGTAACATCCAACACATGAGATCTCTAAACATCAACAAAATTTCCACTGCTATATAGCTTTTGTCCCACTAACACAGAGAACAGTTTTGCAGCAACAGAGAAGAAATCTGAACAAGTCATAAAGTTCATGTAGGCAAAGGATCTTCCCACATAGAAGCACAAGTGAGCACCTGGTCCAGAAAGTTGTGTATCCAAGAAGAAAGGGCACTTTTCCACAAACAGTGAAACAAAATCTACATTGCCACTGTAAGAAAAACCAGTTGTTTGTCCTTTCTTTTAATGTCAGCTCTCAGCAAAACCATTTCTAATCCCACTTCTCTGGGTCCACCCCGTTGTTTCACAGAGATGCTACTTTTCCTCAAAGCCTCTTCTCTGAAAGACACTGCCAAGAAACAACTTAATTAAAGCAAATGGAGACATTAACAGCAAGAACAAGGTAGGCCAGGGAGATAAACTAGAAATGAGACAATTAAGGATATAGATCAAGGACTTAAAGTTGTGGAAACCCCAAGCTTTTTAATGGAACTGTGACTTTCTACCAAATGTATCCCAAATTACTTTTAAACGTCATATTGTGCGCTTTGTGGATTATCTACCCATAACTGTACCTGCTCATAAAGCAGCAGATACCTGGATATTTTAGTGGAGTTGTAAGTACTAGTAGTGCTTTCTAGAGCATTAATAGTGTGAAAGCCCAAAGGACTGTCCCTAGATCTGCTTTTCTGTGAAGGGTCTGATCCTGCTACCCTCTCCCTACGACTGTGCACCATAGCAGTGTCAGTACACGGGATCCATAGCAGATAGCCAGCACCTCTGAGGCTGGGTAACAAGCTGGTTTCAAAAGACTTTACAGGGATCCCAAAGAGTTGCCTGCTCAGAAAAATCAAGCAGACATGCCTGGTCAAAACAGGTGACACTGCTTTCCCAGTTACACCCACTGAAATCAGGAGTCACTGCTCTGAACTCAGTAACATTGCACCAGGGCAAAATTGGTGGGAATTAATTAAAAACAAAAGTCATCAGGATTTATTGCCTTGCTGACACGTATAAGCACTCACTCTACAACACCCATCAGGGGCAACAGGAGTAACTACCTGGGTTAGCAATCCACCCCAGAATAACCCAAAAATATAGCACTCAGCAGTCCAGTGCTAATTTTTCAACCAGTTTTAGCCTGATCTCCAACTTTCTCACTTCATCACGCATGCACCAAGTTGGGTCCATGGACCCAAATGTGAGACATTGCAGCCCAGAGTAGTCACAGCTCATTGAGGGTGGGGGCACAGAACCACTCCTACCAGACTTGACAACGTAATCAATGTATTTGAGAGACAAAGTTTTTTCTTCAGTAGATCAAGAATACTCAATGTAGAAGAAATATTTTAAAATAAATACTCAAGTCTTTGGCCCCATCTTCATCCTGTATTTAAACTTTGATAAAATCTTTCAGCCCTACATGAAGGTTGCAGCCCTACAGCTTCCCCATACAAAATAGTCTGGAAATCGTGGACGGGCCACTACTTGCATTAGCAGGATGAAGAGACTTGCAGTCCAGCTTTCTCTCTGATTGAAAATAACCAAGGCTGGTAGGAACAAGTGTAACTGGCACAATTTCAGTGTTATTGGTGGAAGCAATATTTGTTTCCTTCTCAGGAACCTTAGTGACACCTATTCACAAAATAAACCCAAAGGAGCTGGGAAAGAGGGAGGAAGGAGTGTGAGGAGAGGCTTGCTCATAATTTTTAGACTGTGTGTCATCTGAATACCACCCGGAAGTCATTGAAAAAAAGTATTCAAGTGAAAAGGGAAGGAGATTTTTCCAAAATCTTCTGAGAAACAGAGAAAAAAATCTTCACTAAATTGCTGTCGTTGCAAAAGTTTGTATTTTCAATTACTTAAAGCAAGTTTTCAAATATTCAGTTTGAGAAATAGCATGCTGTGATTTTGTGGATGACGTGCTTGTGCTTAACTTCCAGAATTTTCCTTTTTTTTGAACAAATTGTTTTCTGAACTGAGACAAACTCCACTGTATACTTGAGCAACGCAAGCATTTGACTCAGTAATTTACACGCACTGGAGACACCTGGGTCTTACAGCCGTTCACTCTAGAAAGTGGTGTGGAGTCAGGGTACATTCGCAGAGTGGTTTATTTGCTACACACGCAGTGCATCACATATTTGCTGTCCCTTTGCCAACACAACATGCAGGCAATCCCCTCATTCAAAAATTAAGCCAAAACCCCCATTGTCCAGCCTCTGGGGAACAACCCTGCCCCCACAATTGTCTCTAATCCACGCCATTAAGGCAGGGAACCATCTCTACTGCTGCTCCTGAAAGCTCTCCCCAGAAGTCACAGTCATTGTAAAGCCAACAACAGTGCAGGTTGTCTTCAAAGATGGAGGAGTGGACACATACGAAGGAAAAATAATTATCCAAGTGTACGTACTCATGCCCTCTGTCCCAGCAAGACTGCATGGCCCAGCTTTCCAGGCAAACCCATGGTGCAAAGTCAACCACAATGCAATGCCACAGCCTTGTTGTTCCTTAATTCCTCCTTGATCTCAGATACATCATGCCCTTGCCACAGTTTCTGCACTGCCACTTGCAATCCCTTTAACTGGTCATTCACAAATTAAAATATTAGCCCAAATAAGCAATTATACTATTTGAGTATCTGCCATATCTTTATCCTGAAATGGAAATATTATTACAAAGATCACAGTAACATGATCTCTGCTGGCCCATGTTTTTATATCCCAATTGTTGCATGCGGCCACAGATGCATCGAGAAGCAAAGAAGTCACACTAAGTATGGGTACGGGGGTGTAACTCGTGCTTCAGTTTAACTAAGACCAGGGGAAAGCTGAGCCTTGGAGCAGTTCTGTATTTGCAAGGCAGTGCCAGAGCGTGGATCGTTCCCACCTCTGAACAAACCAGTCCAGTCAAAATGAAAAATCTATACTCAAAAAGCAGAGATAGAGATTCAAGTGCTCTGCTTCTACCAGAGCAGGAATATTTCACAACAGGGAGAATCAGTTTTTATACCTATGAAAACTGATAGATTGATTCAATTATCAGGACTAAAAAGTTTTATCTTCCTAGCTTTCTCTGGGCTAAGGTTTGGGTTTTTTTGAGGTTGTTTTTTTTTTTCCCCCCAGCTCTTACATTCTCATTTCTAGCTGTATTCCACAGCCAGCAGAGCCAGAAAGTTTTGTATCCCAACAGAAAAATGTTTTGATTTGGGGCTTTTGGGCTGTTTTAAGTACACTGCAGGCTGTTTCTCCTGAACATCCCTGTTTGCCGAGAAAGGTGACAAAACTCAGATAACTGGAGAAGAAATTGAAAGCAGAGGCAAGAGGTCACGCACAGAGTCCATAGTAAAGAAAAACGACAATTATAATCATATTGACTTTGTGCTATTACTCCACATTTAAGGCTGTGTCATAGTTCCCATTAGGATCTTCCCAGTATTTTCATCCCAAAAGATTTAAAATTAAACAACAACAACAACAAAATGCTGTCATTCTACCTTTGCCCTTTGCTCACAGGAAGGACTGCTTTCACACTTCTAAAATTGACATCAATTTTGAGTTTTTATTAATTATTTGTAGCCCTGGAAAGCAATGCCAGAATCTGAAGCAAGTCAAGTTTGCATCAGGTCAAATGCTGATAAGTTTTTCTAAAGAGAAAATTTTCAAAGTGGTAGACTTCAGTGCCAAGGCTTTTCTTGAGTTAACTGAGCACAATGGTTGATTCAAAACTACAGTTATGGTACTAAGACACTGATACTTGATTGACCCAAACCTTAGCATGTTGGAGGGGCAGTAATTCTGCTTTTCAAACAAGAATTTCTATTTAGCAGCCTCCACCAGACAGACACTTCTGATCTCATATCTCCCCCTACCTAAGTTATTCCCACCAACATCAGTCTTGAGAAGCCATTTCCTTTGAGGTCAGATTTCTGCACAATGTAACTTCTACCAAAGCCGGCTGCACCACGGAAAAAAAACTAACCTTTTGGTTAAAATTAGTCAAACATATTTCTGCAGTCTGGGACATTTCTGCTTCTAAGGGTTGTTTTTTTCTTACTGCTATCTCCTGTTTCCCTATTTTGTAGGTTGGCACTAGTTGGTTTTGACTTTGCAGACTTTGTTCCCCCTGTCTTTTTAACCTAGTTTCCTGTTTATCAGAAATGATGCCTAATTTCACTTTTGCTAACCCCAAAAAAATTCCCAGTTTGTTCACCTGTAAAAATTATCATCACAAAAGTTATTGTCCCACCATGCAGCAGTGTTGTGAAGCTTAATTAATGTTTGTGCAGTGCTTTGAAGATGGCACATTCCACCTGGGCAGGGGGATGTTTTAATTTTTTCTATTTTTAAGTCTTGTAATATTATCAATGATAACAATAACAGTAAGAACAATAATTGGCAGCATATGGCAGCTCATACTTTTATGGTAGCTATCAACCCAGGCTAGCAGAGAAGATGCTATGGAGCAGTGTATTATCCCCGTTTCTACAGGTTGGTTCCTCATCCACTCCAATGTGCTCCTGCAGCATCCGCTTTCTTGGAGAACCGAATCTCTAGAGCAAAACTTGCAGTGGTCATTCCAAGCATGGACAACACCCCTCATGCAAACCTGGGATAAATGAGCTTATGAGCAAAGTGGGATTTGGGAGTGATCCTCAACAGTGACATCTCTGTTGAGTATCCCCATGGAGGAGGCAGCATGGATTTGGAGCACTTGCTGTTTAGGAACATCTTAGACTCATCTTTCCCTTTTGCTACAATGTCCTTCAGTGCTTTTTTTAATTTATAATTTTTTTTAAGATGTCACTTGACAGGGCCGTTTCTATTCCTAGCTGGAACCTCCTCTAAAGTCCTTCCCAGTAGGCTCTGTATAACTCCCCTTTGATTACCATGCGATTAGTTTGTTCAGCTGATGGCCTTTCTTCTCCAAGATCCTCAAAGTGTCTCCTGCCTCCTATGCAGTTCTTAAGAATTTAAATGAGCCATTTTATTTCTTTCTACAAGCTAAGATCAACAAACCCAGCCCCACCCTTCTGCTTTCACTTTTAGTATGCCTAATAAAAGTAGTGTGAGCGAGGGTGTTGGTTTGTTGTTTTTTCTTTTCTGGGGGTCGTGGCTAGTGGAGAATTTTATGTTGTTTCTGACACTGTTTGTGGTGCCTCCCACCAGCCTACGTGTTCCTGGGGATTGAAAGACGGTGGGATAAATGTCAGGGAAATGCCCCTGCTGTGTCAAATCTAATTAGACACTTGTACTTGTAGGACAAACACCTTCCTCAAAATTCAAAGCTCAGCCTCATTTAGCACATGCTCAGAGAGATTTGCAAGGAGAAGGCATCATAAACAGCACACAGACCCATCCAAATTGATGCAATTTCTTCTAGCATTTGAGTTCAGCCCACACACAACACACACCTCTATCCCCACTCCTACCCACGGATCCAACACATGAAATAAAGATGCCTTGCCTTTGCTGTGTTTTACCCAATTGATTTCCGGAAATACAGAATATACTCAGCTTGAAGCTCCAAAGACCAACAAATTAAAAACCAATGAGCACAGCTGGTGATTTAGCATCCGCACCTGTCCGCAGTTTTGGGACACAGCACAGCATGCTTCCCACCTTGCCATGCTGAACAGACCCACCAGCTTCTCATCTGACGACCATTCATATGGAGGATGCTCCTGCAAATGGGGACCTTAGGGCTCACCATTGGGTGCATCACTGCTACCTTTTCTTCTCTGCCCACGCTTTTTTTTTTTTTCCCCTCAGCATAGGAGGTTTTCCTCCACATTTCAGGGTAAGGTGGTCAAAGGCAGACCAAGAAGAGGTTAGCAGTTACCTCTCTCAATCTCAAGTCTCTAGTGCTGTTATAGACTTGATAGGCTCATCCTGCATCCTCTTACAGCACTACGCAACTCTGACATGTCTGATACCAATGAGAATTTAAACAGACTGCAGATAGACCAACTGCCCAAGACCTTACTTGGATTTCAAGACAGCAGGTAAGAGGTGAGACATCTTGCCCAGGCACCGCAACCATCTCTGCTGCTAGAGCAGGTTTACAGAAAACAATGGAGTTCATCTTATAGACAAGCAAGTATCTGCAGGACAGCTGCACGTACTGCCGAAGAAGTTATGTGCTGGGTGCACAACTGCTCTACAGCATGAGCTTTGCTGAGTACCTCCTGCTATGATCTAACTGCTCTAGCTGCTGCTGCACAAACATCTTACACTCTTCAGGACAAAAGGAGAGAGAAGCATGCATACACATGTTCACACACATCTGTGTGCGTGCATGCATACATAAAAGAAACAGGGTTGTGAGCTGAAAAAATGAACTGTCAAAAAAAAAAAAAAAAGAAATAGTCTCATTTTGTTTAAGTTTTAACTTCCCCTCCTTTGTCCACCCAAATCTGAGAGAGCAGCTCCCTCTGTGGGTTTTCCTTATCGGCTGTTTGTTTGCTGGCTGAGGGTGTATCTAGGGAAGTGGAGAGGGCACCTGCCTGGCGCCAAGGATCACTCATCACTGCTCCCTCACAAGGCAGGAAGAACGCTGAACACCACCACCACCCACAGTCAAAAAGGTTTGTGTTCCTCTGCCCCTCAGTTGAGGATAAAATCCAAGAAACCTCTGTACTTTCTGGAGCTTTATTTGTACAGGTAGTTCATTTAGCTGCACCCAAATGCTCACCTGGGTGTGAGACTCGAGCACCTGTGTGAATAAACCTCTGTGCTGTTAACAAGGAAGAGTGAGCATTGCAGGGTTAGACCATTGCTCAACAAACAGAAATAAGCAGTAAAATGAACTGTGATACAACTCCAGTCACTGTGCTTTCTGCTGCACGTATGTTTGTACATCCACAGGACTCTTGCCTAGGAGAAATTAGGGTTTAGTGAAAGAACTTATCACTCAGGTGATTATATGGAGAAAATTAGCAGCAGTGCAGTGTCTCTCTACTGTGCCATGAAGAGTAGATGAAAAGTCAAACATACACATTCAAATAAGCCTAATCTCCGTAAAAACCTCACCTCGGTAAAAATCACGTTTAAATGGTCAAAGAAAATGATCCATTCCCTGGAAGAATGACTTCCAAGGATACAGAGGATAGAAGGAAGAATGACTCTGCCCCTGGCACCAACCACAGGTCTATGGTCCAGGTGCCATCTTAGAAAGCGGAAGTCTGGAGCCTCAGACACATCAGTACAGACGGTGTGTGTGTGAAAGATCCTGTGTTGCGTTTCATAAGAGATGTGGTTTCATCCCTGGCTGGATTCTTGGGTAATTACACGCCACCCACATAAGATGTCCTCTGCTGGTTTGACTGTAGGTACCACTCTTTGCTTCCCACCTAAGAGAGTAAGTCTTGCAATTCCCACCTGAAACCCCAACTCCATTTCCTTCACTCTACTGTTGCAGCCTAGTCTGCACCCAAATGCGGGCTTTTGCAATCACCCTCTAGCGCTCCATCAGACCCAGAGCCCCAAACCTAGCAGAGCAGCAGTATTGCACGCTATCAGACAGGTAGTGCTTTGCAGCTGCATTTCTGCAACAGGCAAAGATATTACTGCACCTAAGTTGTGCAAGATTCTTTGAGATTCGTACACGTAAATGCTGGGGATTAAAATGTAAATCTGCTCATACACTAGCCAAAAAGCTCAGAGTTCTGCTTTTCCTTACAGCAGTCCTCTACAGGGCCAAAACCTTCATTACTTTAAAACTTCAGGGGGAAGAAAAGGAGGAAGGAGGGCAGGGGGGGAGGGAGGGGAGGTGTACATCCAAAGGCAAAAGGCCAGGATCACATCTGTGCTCTGAAATTTTTAACCAAAATCCAAGGTTAAAAATGTCCCTGTTCCAAGTACATTGAATTACCAGACTTCAGCCACCCCAACTGTGCAATAGTCCAAACATTTCTAGCTTCCCTTCTTTACCCTGTTTTTGGTTGATACTGCAGATGCTTGCACGTTATTGCACTCCATGCCACAAAGTACACGTGTGTCAAGGGAGGGGTTGGTATGATATTCCCAGCCTAATGCAGGAGGATATACATCTGCAGTTCCCCAATGACTGAGACAAGAACATACCCTGGGGGAGTTTGCAATGGATATGAGCAACATTGAGACAAAGAGGTGCAGCTGTGGGAGGGTGCCTCACACTGAGAAGAGCTTTCCAAAAACGGATAGGAGTATTTAAATGGCAATCTTATTAGTCCATCCACCACAAATGGAGAGGGGCTTCTCAAATCCCTCCTTTTGAGCCTGTACCTTCAGGTTCAGAGGAGTTCCCACTCGGCTGGTCTTTTGGGGTTGTTGGTTTTTGTTTTTTCTTATAAAAATAAAAATGTTTTCAAAACTACCTTTAATGAATCTAAAACATTCATTTGAAAGCCTGCTCTGTGGAAAGAGTGAGGTTGGCAGAGGGAAGGAAGTGACACAGGGTTTGCTGACCAGCGGGAGGCTGGTTTCAATCCCCTCGTGGAGAGATGGAGGCGAGGAGTCAGAGCCAGACAGAAACTCACAGCCAGGCAGGGAGCTTAAATTGCAAGAAGTGATCTGTTTTTTCCCCAAAACTCTTATTTCCAGGCTGAAGTACCACCCATGCATGTCTCTCCTGCCTGTTTAAACACCAATAACTTAAAAATGCTCAGCAGTTACTGCCTGCAACATCACAACCTTCAGATGGTCCTACACATGGAGGTGGGGCAGCAGCCAGGTTGTGCCCATTGGGATTAAGGACAAGGGCAAGCTATGCATGCTGCTAAGTCAAAGTAACACCACTGCAGAAACCGCTCCTCATACCCAAACTTTGACCTTTTTCTGCAGTCCTGACCAGGCACACAGGAGCTTTCCATACCCTGGCCCACCAAAGAAAGAAGAAAAAAAGGGAAAAAAGAGGCTATTTTTCTAACTGAAGGAAAAGCTATGCCAAGTCCTACAAGTACCGTCTGGCCAGGCGCCAGGAAATGTGTAAATTTTCGTGAGCTTGGGCTATTTTGCCAGAAGTCTGCAATGTGTCTGGACACGACCGGTTCCCCTTTGTCAGCCCCAGCCTGACCAACCAGGAAGTTTAAGAGAGAGGAGGAAAAAAAAAAAAGAGAGAGACAGACAGACAGACACTTCCCCCCCTTAACACAATGACTCTCCTGTAATACCTTTCATTTCTGTACTGACAGCCGCAATGGTCCCACACTTCTGGCTGAGAGGGGAGGGGTACAAGAGCCCTTTAATTCGTGAAAAAACAGGGGGGGTTTGGTCCCACGTTTGCTGATAACCTCACAACCACCCTCCCAGCTTCCAAGTGGTTATTAGCTTGGCTTGTTGCTATAAATACCAACGTTAACTCCTTGTATTCCCCGAGGACCTAGTTGGGAAGAAAAGAGGCACTTATGCAACTTTTTCCTTTTTTTTTTTTTTTTAAAAAAAAAAGGAAAGAATCAGCCCCAGTTTCATGTAACACACAGTTAATTGATTTACCCAGACTTTTGAGTGTAGCACTGGACATATCAAACCTCTGCGCAGCCAGCACACCCTTCCCTCCTGGCTTTGGGTTGAGGGGGGAATGCAACGAAATACATCTAGAAAACACATATTTCACTCGGCTGAGAGACAGAAGACCTGACTTTGAAAAAGCACAGATCTGCTGCCATGGCAAAGAGGAGGATGGGGGAAAGCCAATGAGGGGACATGGAGAGGAAATGGCAGGGTCTACTCACACCTTCTGCTCTGCCCCACCATCCTCCCTCATCTCACCAGCAGCTTTCAGCACGAGTAACGTTCAAGTCCATTTCACAGCTGGAGGACACACCTGCAGAGGCAGTCATGCGTGGACAGGGGGAAGTTTAAGACTGAAAATGCTGCCCCACAGATTTTTAAGCCATCACCCTGGTGAGAGAGCCAACTACCAAGGTCCGCAAAGCCTGAGCGGAAAACATGACATGCTCTGATCAGTGCAGAAATCTGATCTCCAGCCAGGTGGTAATGGGTGAAAAACTGATGGGTTTGATACTTGGTGCCCATGATAAATGTTTCAAGGATGAAGAGAGCTTCCCTTCCTGGGAGATCAATTCATCCTAGCTCTGATCCAGAACAGCACTGAATCCAAGCTCTTCAAAACCTCCCAGGAAAAAAAAATAACAAAAAAACCCCAAAAAAACAAACAAAAAGAAAACAAAAAAACCCAAAAAACACCAAAAAAACCCAATCCCTTTTTAAGAGTGCTCAAAACCATCCTAGATGTTTAGTTCCAGTCACTGAGAAAAAATCTGTAATTATTTAGATAGCCACATATCTTTCCCCACTAATTGATAAATAACTTGGTCTAAATCAAAAAAGAAAGAAGAGCAGACTCAGGAAAGACACTCACTGTGTGGCTCAAGTTTAACCAAGTAAACTGATATCCAAAAACTTTTGTGTCTGTACACATGTATACAACACACCCACAGAGGAGGCTTTTCAGTTATGTCAGCCAAAAAGTATGTTCAAGACAGTCCAAGGGATGCAGAAAAATAAAGATTCCTAGGTGAACATATGAAAAGAAAAGAATGATACTGGTGAAGACTATTTTGAGAACTTTAAAAAAGTGGCCCCCTCAAGAGCAAGGCAAAGCATTCAAAGGATCTCTGTCATACAGTAAGCATCACAGGATGTATCCAAATATTCACAGGGATGAATGCCCTTCAGCAACAAGTAAATAGGACAAAAATTGCCTAATTTTTAGTGTCAAGTGTACTTGTCACTTCATTCCACTAGGCCTCCTTTAATGAATACATTCAGTTTAGTCAGAAGAATCAGACAGCATATCCATTAAAATCATCTTTCCCTTAGATGCCTGTCCCACCTGGGTTCAGCAGTCAGACCAGAGATCCTTCCCTGCATCAGAAGCATTTTCAGCTCCTGCAAATCCCCACTGCCAGGAAACCATTTATTCCACTTATCCAAATATTGTTTCATTTACTAAAGCTAGAAAGAAGTGAGATTACCCCAAAATAATCCTGGCTAATAGCATACAAGGCGACAGATGCAGAAAACATAGGAATAGCAGCTTTCCAGCTACAGTGCCTATAACAAGGCCATTGCATGGCATCAGCCCAGCTGTATCCCCTTCATCCAGGATATTGCCAAGCCTTATGATGAGAGGACAGAAGCTGCTCTTCAATGGCTGCATAAAGCCTCAGGTAGACACAAAGGCTTAGTTTTAAACAAGAATTAAAGCATTTGAACATATGTTTCTGTGGGTGAGACTTGAGAGATTTGCTGATGTGCCTGGATGTACAGCTCGTAAACAATGCTGCCAGTTTTAGAAAGTATAGAAGAGGCTGGATTAGGGAATTTAAGCAAGCTTATAAAAATATGATTTCTGAAGCAGCATCTCTTAACACAGCCTAGCCTGCCAGACATAGCTCAGTCGCACCCAAATCACTCACCTCTAGGGCAAAAAAGAATCAGAAATGGTTGGATACAACAGCACATATTAAACCGATGGTATGCCTAAGAGATCTAGCTCCACAGACAACCACAAAGCACCAGAATGCCTTTCAGCCAACATACCTTGCCTCTTGCGGCTTTAGGAAACATCTTAGTCTTCACTGCTGCCCCACTGAAGGGAGACAATATAATTTGTTTTTCCAAAGCACCAAGGCTTTGTTTTCCCTAGCAGTCCTTAGTTTTCATTGACAACCAGAAGTTAAACAGAAAAACCCAAGCAGCATGAACTAAACCATATCAACTCCTGAAGGCTTCTACTGGGTCTTACAGGATCTATCATTTATTTACCTCAGCCTCTGCACTTTTCCCTTATGCAGTTGAATTTTCTAAGCAATGCTGGAGTCCCTCTGCATCTCATTGCATCCCACCACAAGTCACTCCTGTTAAGCACACAGGGGCTCAGTACAAGAAAATTAAGGTGTACAAGAAGAAAGTCATGTCCACCGCAGAAGAGAGAGAAGTCTGAAGTCAAAAGTTTCCAGGCTTTGCTCTCAGATTTTTTTAATCCAAGAAGTCAATGATTTTCACAAAATTTTGATTAAACCATTTCTTCCTCACTTTTGAAAACATTTTCCCTACAGAAGGTGGGGGGGTGGCATAATTTATCCCAACTCTAGCAACATGCTGTCTGTCCACAGCCAGCCTTTCTGGTTCCTTCCTTAGGCTGGTCTGAATCAAAGCTACCATTCATCCATGACCCACTCCCTCACGAGACCTGGGCACACTGATCCACCATATACTCATCAGAAAGGACATAAAAATAAAGCAGATGCTATTAGCATTCAGAGCACACATCCACTTGCTAACCCCCCTTTCATAGCCTTGTGTATGCCTTGAATCAGAGGGCTAACAAGACAGAATGCTATGAATAAACTCAGTATGAATAAAGTATGAATTCTCTCTATGAATAAGGTCTTGGAGTAAGTTTTCAAAAACCCAGTGCCACCCTGAAGCCTCCCAAGACAGAGAGGAATAAAGGCAGAACAAGAGTGGCCCAGCAGTGCATAAGCCACAGCTTGCGATCCCTCCTGCCAAGGGCAGCCCACAAGCAGAGACTGCCCAGCCCAGAAAACACGCAAGACATGTTGGTGGGTAACTGGCCTCCCACCCCCAGCTCACCTCCTAAAACCTTCATAATAAGACTAACCTAGATAAAATATTCAAATTCTCTACATCTTGATAATTCTTCGTGTGACATATCTGAGTCCCTTTGTGGTTCTCAGCAACCCACTCTATCGCTGTTTGCAAACTCCTTCCACTTCGGTACAAAAAAGCATCCCTTCAACTTGTATTATTTGCAATTACTGAAAATAAAAACAAAACAATCCATGCCTCTGGCTCTATTGGTGCTCTCCTTGACTCCAACCTTCTCCCAAAGCCAGAAACCTTGGAGTCATCCTTGACACTCCAGCTTTCTTTCCCTCTCCTCTCTCCCATGTCCATAAATCTGCCTGTTGCCACCTCCAGATCAGTGACAAAGCCCATCCTCACCTTGACCTTGCTGCCGCTGAAATCTCTATCCAGACCATAATTACTTTCTATCTTGACTATAGTAAATTCTTTCCCCTTCTTGCATTTTTATAGACTTTCTAAAGCACAAACTCTTCAAAGTTTAAGTAACTCAGATCCCTGCTCCTTTCTCCTGCACTCAGTCCTGCAGCTGCCCTGCCAGAGGTGCAGGAGGACAAGGCTGCTCCGCCCCATTGGCAAAAGGGTAAGGGTTGAGCTGTCCCATCTTCCCCATAGGGTAAGAGCCCCTACAGGGGCAAGTACCATGAGGGAAACAATGTGCTCCATCCCTTCACCCTTGCTTGCCCCATAGTAGCTTCTCCATGCACTCACAGCCCTGGACCACTTGTCACAGCCACAGCTGGAAAGAGTGCAAGCCTAAAGCTCAGAGAAAGAAGAGCAAAAGGAAAACTTGATAAAAAATAAGGGGAAAACCCAAAGCCTGATGTTAAAACCCAGACTGGGCAAGGATGCCCATCAGCAACCCGCCCTCTGTGGCAAGCAGTGACTCCATAGGTACAGGGCAAAGCATTCCATGATTGAGGAGCATCCAGGGAAGATTAAATCAACATGAAGTGCAAGAGGACAAAACTTTTGTAAGCACTCCTTGGTACTGCTCTTATAATGAAAGTTATAATACACACAGAAACCAAGAGCAAAATGAATATGATAACGAAGAGGTTCCAGGAAAAAGTGAAAAAGGAGACCAACCATCAAATTGGTCAGTTCAAGGAGGACACAGGAGGCAAGGGGAGAAGGACGGAGAGCACTGCTGACATCCCAGTGGGATGTCACCCTGCAGAGGGATCCCCATCCTTTTCTCCCCAGTTTTTGCAGAGTATAAAAGTCATGAATTGCTTACGCAGGAATCTACCTAGCTTTATGAAAAGCACAAGATATCCATTTCTTTGGGAGGGGCCATCTGGAGAAGCTGAAATTTAGAGACCCTGAAGTAATTGTGTTTCTCTGTCTTTCCCTGGCATTTTTAGGAACTGATTAATACAGAGCCTGGGCAGCCCGGGGAAATCAATAACCTTAACCCTTAGGAAGCATTTGCATTTATGAAGAGGATGTTGCATGTGTGGTGGTTTGGATTTTTTTCCTCTTTAAGCAAGATGGAAAGTTGCAGGAGTCTCCCAATACCAACCCCTCAGCAGAGGTGTCCCTGTGATTTTGGGGGATGGCTGTAGCTGCCAGGAAGGGCAACCCCGTTTTTCCCATGGTCATCCATCCATCTCAGCTATGGAAACAGAAAAATTTAAAAATGGGGGGAAAAAAATACAGGAATAAATAAATAAATAGAAGCGCATGGCATATGGGGGGGGAAGCGCTTGTCGGGAGTGCCACAAGTGCCGGTGGCACAAAGAGATGCAGTTTGTCCCCGCCGCAGCATCTTTCACTCGGGTGCAGACAAATTGATTTGCAAAGGTTGAGGCTGGCAGCTCAGCCTGCTTTGCATAGCCAGCGCTCCCTGGCCACACAATAAAAAGTAGCCTGGCAAACAGAGGCACGCAGCGGGAACTGGCCGGTTCAAAGTCCAAACCCCACACCCCCTCACCCCAGTCTGGTTTGAAAGGTCACTGTGTGTCTGGGAAAATAGTCTCAGGATACGATCCTTTATTAAAGGTCACTATTTTTCAACGGCACTTAACACACACTTGCACACAAATTGAGGCTGGAGAAAAAAAAAAAAACGAAAAAAAAAAAAACCTGGGGGCTGCCCTGCATTGTACATTGTGCTCGCAAGATTTATGTCTTGTGGTCACCAGCAGTAAACACACACTGCTTCAGTATTAAAGTTCACATTAATCCACCGATTTTTTTTCTTCCCTCCTCCTTTAAATCAGCCTCCCTCTTTGCAAGGCAAACAGTGGCATGGCAGGACTTTAACTAATCACTTTTGTTTTTCCTCCCTGCTATAGGGTTTTACCTTCCAATGTTTTTTTTCTGTATTTTTGTTTGGGTGCTGGCATTGGTTTTATGGTTGCTTGGAGGTTTTGGTCTCCAGATGCAGGCTTTTTGTTTTAACCCAAGGATATCAGCAGCTCATGTCTACGAAGTCTACCGAATATACTATTTATGCTAAATGACTGATACAGAAAGATTATTTAACAAGGTTTGTTTGTTTTTACTTTCAGAGTCCTACAATCACACTTTGCAACAAGAAATATGGTGATTAAAACCAGAAAGTAGAAAGATTTTTTTTCCCGCCAGACATATCTGTTTTATCTTTCCTTATGCAAATACCTTGAAAGCAAAAGTCGTTTCTATTTCTCCACCAATGATAGATATTTTATTCCTTATTGACAAAGAACTTTTTAAAAAGTCTGTGTTAAATTAATAGCTGAGTCAGTTTTAATGAAGACACTAAGAGTTTCTAAATTAATTTCTTCAAGAACCGTAGGGAAAAAAAAAAAGTGAATTTTAACTAGGAAGCAAAGCGTACAATGTTTTGGATTTTCATTTTGCTACATAACAGTTTCACAAATCTTTGCCAACAGTGTATTTCCAAGCTATCAAAAGCACATTAATTTTTCAGATTAAAACAGCTGCAAAAATATGCACATGTAACTTTGAAAACATCCCAGGCTCCTTGTAATACCCCAAAACAAAAATGAGAGATTTTTTCCAAATACGGACTAATAAAAGTAAGATATTTCACACAAGTGCTGATATTTCAGCATTAAATGCTTTAATCCCTTTGTCCATTAAGTCTGTACCTCGCTGGGGTCGGAGTTGTTAAGGGTGAGCTCCTTTGTAATGCCTCTGGCACTGCTACCCGGCTATCGACTGGGCTCTCGTTAGCCTGGCCAGGCCCTGAAAACAGGGTGCTGGGTGAGAAAAATCACCACACAGGGAGGTAAAGGGGAAATGAGAGAGGGAAGGTAGAAGTGAAACTCCTTGAAACAGTCAAGCCCAGGGCCTGAGTTTTAGAAAAAAAAAAAAAAAATTGTTATTTTCAAAGGTCATTAATAACACTGAGTTTGGGCATCTTATAAAGCTTCCGGGCAGAGGATGAGATTTTATAGGGTTTTTTTAATATGTTTAAATAAAAATACACAGATACAGGTTCAAACTGAGCTCACACCCCTCACCGCTAAACTGTCTCCATTTTCCATAGTCTCACCAACACTAAGGTTCTGCTCAAGTTAGGGAATATGTGCAATTATCTACCCGTCTGCTCCTGCTTCCCCCTTCATCATCCCCCCCAGGACAAGAGTGTGTGGGCTCGGGATCAATATCCCTATGAGACATGCCTTTGCAGAGTATTTCAGTGGGGTACTATTAAACTCAGATCCTCTGGCACCATATACGTGGCTTTGAAAGGAGTTTATTTTGAGTGCAGTGGTGATATCAAAGGAAAATACCAGGGAGTGTCCAAGCGTGCGGGCAAAACATGGTAGCTGCCTGACAGCACCCCCAAAATTGCTTTTTCTAGCCTCAGAAGGGACCCAAAAAAAAATACAAAAGGGAGAGAAAGAGGAATGAGGGACTTTCAGCTCCTCTCTAGTGAGGCCACAAGCAGGAACAGGACACAGACCTAGGCTCAAGCTGACCTATCACCAGTTTATCCTTGAAGGGGAGTTTTGAGGGTCAGGGCTCAGGCAGCAGAAAAACCAAATACTTCCCATTGCCATATCCAGCCTAGGTACAGTTTGTCCTCTCTCCAAAGGCACAATCACATCCCCACCCCACTCCCCAAGCCATTAAGGAAGGATCTGGAGTCACACAGCCAGAAACAGAACCTTGTTGGTGCCCATCCTGAGGGTCACCACACTCAGGCACATCCACACTCATGGTAGAGCAGAGTAAGCCCATCCATCTCTCCAAATGAGGCTTTTAGAACAGCCCAGGTTCAGGAAGAGATTAGGGAATTATATAACTAGGAGATTTGTTCTTCCTACCCCATCACATTCCCCACCTTGATTTTTGTGTGGCCCTCTTCCCCTTCTCCACACCCTTTGATTTATTCCTGGGCTCCATTATCATCTACAGTGACCAGTGTCAGCCAAGGTGACACCCACTGCCTGCAAGTCCCATCAGCTACCAAAAGGCTCCAAGGGAAGTCTACCAGGGTAAGGTGTAACAGAGAGCCACACACATCATTTCCCTGCACTCCCAAATTCCAAACACAAAGTACGTTCCTAAGGACCCAGCACCAGGAGTCAAAGCATTTGCATTAAGAAGTTGATGAGTCTTTTAATTCACGTTATGAATTCATATGTACATAGTTTACCACAAGCAGAAGATTACTTCTCCATCTCCTAAAAAATGCTCCTAATCCCTAGGACATTTCCAAGCACAGAAGAAGTGAATAAAAAGGTGTTTCTCCTGCTGAGGAGACCTTCCAGCATCTTTTTGTGCACAGCTTCCCAACTGAGGGCAAGCAGCTGGTGGCCTTAAACAAGGATCACGCAAAATAATATGCACTCAGTGGAAATTTATACTGAGAGGATGTCAGCATAACCACAACCATGCCTGTCCTCGTGCAGCAAACGGCCTTTCTGGCCAGTCCCCATTGGCCTGAATTGCTTACACAGAAGGAGGAAGGACTTGGGAGGTGCCGGCCCCTTCCCAGTTCACACATCTTGCCTTACCCTACAGCAGTTACCAGCACCTGAGGTTTGGTATAACAGTAATTACACCCAGTTTGACAGCCTTTGGATGTGACATGGGAGGGAACGGTCTCAGAAATGGCTAAGTTTTGCCAATGGTATCATTTGTGGTGCCCAATCATCCCAGGACAGGATGAGTTAACCTGCCTCACACAAAGCGGCAAATCCCCAACCTCCTGCACAAACCTTCCCTGGCAGCGATCAATAGTTCCCCAGACCACATAAATATGACCTTGTCATGTCTCAACAAGGATACAGTGGCTAAAATGGGTCAGAGATGAACAGTATCACTCACATCCCCCCTCCCCGATAAGCAGGATACGGTAGCGACCATTAATGCCCCCTTAGTCCCCATGCTACTTCTAGCATCCTCTGGGTGAAGCAGCTCTAAACTGATTGCTAGTGAAATTCTAGCATCCTTGAGATCCCGGTGCAAACAATCATCATCCAAGGGGTGACAAACAGCAAGAGGAGTGCTGCAATACCAAGGAGCCCAAGTGTGGCAGGGTAGGAGGGTGTCAGCAACAGACGTGAATAGGTACATGCATGCCCCCATGCCATTGTGGTCCCTCTGGCCTCCTTTCAGCATCCTCTCCACAGGGATGCTGTCAGCACTATGTTTCTTACAAAGTGTCTGCTGCACCAAATTGAGCCCATCAGCTTTATAAAAGAAAATTGCATTCGTTTGTGCAAAACTGTAATAAAAAAAATTAAAAGAGAGAAAAAGGTGGTAAGGCTATTTTTCTTGCTGTCAGAGGAACTCAGCTTTGGTGGCTTATGCTTATACAAAAAGCACCAGTCAGCCAGAAGCTCCTCTTCTTTCTCACAGCATCTGGGCTGCTGTGAGATAGCATGATGCTTAATGCTGCTGCGTGATGTGGTATTTATTGGTATTTATGCATCAGGTAAATGATTCCCACTTGTGGCAGAAAAAAATAACTGGTTTTAATTTCAATACCTTACTCAAACAGCCAGCTTCTACGGCGCGTGATGATTACTGCTGTCCCCATTTCTGCCATCTAGCCAGAAACCAGACCTATGCAGGCACATCCATGCTGTTGCTCAACCACACATGGAAGAGAACTCAGTGACTCAGCCTTTGGAAGGGTTAAGACAGGTTAGAAAGTTTTATCCACGTGGTTTGAAACTTTATGGGTTAGAGAGGTTATTTATGAGGTATAAGCAAGGCCAGCTCTACAGGGCCATGCTGGCTCACTGCAGCTGGAGATCGAGCCCCTGATTCCCTATGAATGGTACTTGCCCACTTCAAGGAAAAGCTGTTGCAGATATGAACCAATAGCCAGAGCTGCCCCAAAAGCTCTGAAAAAGCAAAGCAGAGGTATTTCGGAAAAGCATGGTGCCTCCTGACAAACACACCAACAACATCAAGTTTGCTCCCCATTTTTCCACACCCCTCAAGACATGCTGGCGCTGGCTGCAGGGGAGAGAGGATTGTTGTGATAAGCAACCAAAAGCATCCCTTTAGCTGCCTTTATCTGATAAAGCCACCTCTGTGCAAATCACAGCAGTAGCATCAGATGAAAAGGGTTTTTTCTTAGAATCCCCAAAATAAGTTAGCATGCCTGAGCGGGGATCTCCTGGAGAGAGACCAACACAAGCCCCCATTGCTGCAAGCCCAGAACTTCACCATTTCAGTAGAATTTGATTCAGAATGAAACTATACTGACAGACAGACACCCAGAAGTCCCCTCCTCTTACAGAACTACATTGCTTTTAACAATGAGCAAGCTCCTTGAACCCAGACCAGGACTCTGCACAATCCATCTGTCCCTTTCTTGGGCAACCAAGCAGCTCTTAGGAAATCTATAAAAACCCTTCACTACTTGCATGATACTTCATACTTCTGCTGGTGGCTTAAAATTAAATTCCCATGTGACTCCAACCTGTATTTAGAAAGAGAAAATTTGGGAAGGGAGAGTGCCAGTCTCATATCGGTTGTGGCATGGCGGTCAGAAAAAAGGAACTGCTGTGTCCCACCCTCTTCTGCTTCCATCCCTGTGCCAGGGTCGACCACAGTCCCCAGGAGCCTTTCCACAGTGCAGCTGGCCCCACACATGGTAGCTGCTTGCTGGGGGGCCTCCCCACACAGGGATGCTTTGCTTAGGGAATGCAGGCACATGAACACACTCATCCACCAGGAACCCTGATTTAATTTCAGAGAAATGCAGGGGGAGTTGCAGAAGCTGGAAAGGCTGGTCTTGATGTCCGATTCCTGGGGGGTGGTTCCCCAGATTTAGGCCAGTTACCAAGAAAACCCATTCTTGTTTTCAGCAGCAGCTCAAGATCTTTGACTCATCACTTCGCTTGTCTGTTCCTTAGTTTCCTTTCTCTCAAACAATGCTGGTAACAACTTCTTACCCTTGCATAACAAGAATTAGAGCTTGCAAGTTACCTTTTATCATATCACATGCTTCTGCCCAAAGATCCTTGTTTGTGTTGTTATTGTCCAGTACAACAATAATATAAAGTATCATACATCGCATTAAATTAAATTCTGAAAAGCAAAGCACTTTTTGAAATAAGATATTCAAAGACATCTTAATTGCTGAGCTTCTTGGAGGAAGGACTGCTTGGTTGGAGATGCTGAGCACACTGGGGTCCTGCTTGCATCGCCAGGCCAGCAGCTCAGGGGTTGATTTCTGGGAGCAGATCTGCACACCTGCCTAAAAATTAATCAGAGGAGAGGAGAGGAGATCAATGGATTAGTCCTACAGGTGAAGGCAAGAGAAATGCCAGGTGGAGCTGCTACTCTTAGGGTCTTGCAAAAAAAAAAAAAAAAACAAAACAAAACAAAAAAAACCCCAAAGCTGCTGTAAGTTCTCCTGCTGCATCCAGCTTCCCAACAAACCTCAGGCAGCTACTAAATCAGCTGAAACAAAATTATAGTGAAGTTCTGTTACACATAACCAAGACCTTAAGATTTTCCTTGCAAATCAAGCTATTTCACATTTTCAAATTTCCAGGTATGAACTTATGAGCTCTTACACATTTGTGTTAACATTAGTCAATAAAAGCAATTCCCTCTAAATGGGCAGTAACTGTTTACTGGCAAAGATCTGCAAGACCATTTCTGAGACTGTATTTTCTTGGAGGACAGGGGAGGAAAAGTGTTATCTGGGGAGGCTGTAGGAGTTTTTTTTTTTTTCTTGTCTTTCTGCCTCTATTTAAACAATACATTTCCTTATGCCCTACTTGACCGAACACCAGATCTTGATATGAAGAATCAGAAGCCAGTCTCTGCCAGAAAGACAGATACTATAAATGGCCAAAGGTCTGATTTGGCACTGAGCAAACCCTGAAATATTATTTTTAAGTTAGCATCTATTTTCAGATGTGCTTCTATGCCGCTGAAAGAGAATTAAATGTCATGCTGTTGGTGCATTTTGCTAGCTCAAGCTCAGTGCCAGAGCCATGCAACTAAAGAGAAGTCTCTAAAGTTAGTGAAAGTCCAAATTAAATCAGCCAGAGGCTTGGACTTCTGGAAAGAAAGAAAAAAAATATTAAAGTGAGAATCTGTTCAAAGCATCTTCTCACTGAGAAGGCTGCTGTGGTCCAACTCCGTCCTCCAGCTCTGCCTTCCCCCAGCCCTGACTCACGTACCAGTATTCAGACACACTGTGTTATGCTGGGGCCAGCCAGTATTTATTAGTTAAGCGTTCAGACTAACACTAACTCCATGCCTTGTTTCTTACTGAGAAAGCCCAATAAGAAACCAAACCGCAGCACTCTCATACAGGGAGAAAGAACTGCCTCAAATTTCATCAGGGACAATCCTATCTTCATCTCGACAGTTTTCAGTCTGTTATCTGCATTATATCAGTACAAACCTCACTTCCAGCCTGTATGTTTATTATCCTATGCAGCATAATTACAAGCCCTAGAGTCCTCATCAGACAAATCACTCCCTCAAAGCCACCCAGTGCAGCATACACATACTGCCCACCACAGAAAATTACTTCCCATGGGTTCATCTCTGCTTCTTGGCCCACATTACCACAAAGCCTGAAAAAGCCATGATGTCTCTAACCCCTGTTTTTGCTAAAACCATCCAAGCATGCTACTGTTAGACACCAGCTTTCATGTGTAAGCAAGGGTACTCAGGAACTTTTAGAAGTATGCCATCTCTCTTTAGGTACCTGGTTCCCATCTCCTGAGTGTATGGATTTGGGATGCAGCCTTGCCCCTGGAAGTGATGGGAGCATTGTGAAAGACCAGGAGTATTTTGTTTATATGTTTAGCAAACTTTGTGGCACTTTGCTGTTCTTTCAGGGCAAACTTAGAGTTGAGGGGGGAAGGGCAGATATCCTGGAGCTCAAAATTCCTATTTCTCTTTTAGGAAGAGGAGATAAAGATACTTCTTTTAAAAAAAAAAAAAAAAAACACTCACAAGTCACTATTTTTCTTATCACAGCACAGAAGGTTTCCCCACACAGCCCTGCCACAGGCTCCTGACTTCCCCTGCGGTGCTGGCTTTTAGGGGCAAGGCACCCCCCAAGCCCACTGCAGAGTCATTAGCCCCTCCATTAATCTGCCAATGGGGACCAGTTGTTGTAAATGCTTTTATGACCAGTGATCAGGCAGGGAAGGACCACAGGAGAGCAAAGATCATCGGATGTAGGAAGTGGATCAGCCATCACACAACAATAATTTTTGGTCACTACTTCCATAAACTGGATTTGAACTAGTGACCTCTAACGAGCGCTTCATTCCCCTGAGCCCCCTAGTTCCCCCCTGTAAAGGCTCTTATTTTAACCAATGACTCCATGCACGTCTCAGCCCTTCCTCTCCCTGACACTTTACGTCCCAGCATTGACATATGGTTGAACCGATATCCTTCCTCCACTTCCTTTCTCATTGCTAAATGTCCAGTAGGATTGCACAAAAGCACCCAACAGGAAAGGTCAAGCTGTGTTTCATGCCTGAGGTCTAGGATTACATCAAATTCTTAACGTTCATCTGCCCTTAGCATTGAACAAGAACTTCCCAGTTTCAGCCTAGTCATAGCCAAAGCAAAAGAATCATTTTCACTTGGGTTTACCTTATTCTTGCCTTTAAAAACCCCACCAGATCATTCCCACATCACTGTAGGGAGCAGGCTAAACCTGAGCTCACCGGTGCTGTGGGGGCAGAGACATACAGAGCTGCCACAGGCAAAGTTTAAACTTGCCCAAACTTCCTACAGTTCAAGTTTGCTATTCACTGCAATATTATTGACTAAAACAATAAGCTTGGAAAAAGCTTTGAACATTTCCAAGCAGCTAGAAAGCTAGGTTTTTCAAACTTCGAAAAACAAAAACAAACAAACAAACAAAAACTCCTAAGAAAGCACAGGCTTTTGATGAAAATGTTTAAGAGGTGATCTGACATGAAGGGATTTATTCTAAGCCCATGCAGCAATAACACTCTAAACTTATTGATAGGCTTAAGTGGCTCCTAAGTATTTCACAAATATTAATGAATTTATCTGTAAAATCCTCTCATGGAATAAACTGTAGCCCTGGGTTTGGGCCTTGGATTAAGACTTCCAGATCTCACAAAACCTCAACTAAAACCAAGAATTAAGCCCACATCTCCAACAAATGCCGTACCCACAGGTAAGCTGTGCTCAAGCAAGATGAGCCAGAGGCAAGGGACTTCGATTTGCACTACTTGATTTTTCCCTAGGTTGAGACCTTGCTATGCCCACAATTCTGTTGCTGACAGAGGTCTCCACAAAATACTTTTCACAGTAATCCTGAAGTAGAAACATTAAGTAATATTGCGCCAGCAATGCCCATTGCATTTTGTTTCTCTACCTGCTTCCCCAGCCATCCCTGGAGGAGATGTTTCCCCTCCCTGGCTTCCAAGGGCTCTGCACCCCACTGCACAAGCTGAGCACTATAATTTAACCTGAACTGACTTCTCACAGGAACAATTAAAGTCTTTAAGATCCTACCTGCATTTCACCAGAAGTCTGCTCATTAAAATGGTTATTCAGGTGTTCCTGAGCCCAAAAGCATTAAAATGCAAAGGAAACAATTGACCAGCTGTTTTTCCCTTCCATGACAAATCAGGTAGCTGACACAGCTAAAGCTACTGTTAAGGCTTTTCACGATAAAAAGGGAACATGATCTAAGCAGGATTACTATTTCAGGTTTATCAGGTAATAATTAAACCATCTCCAAGCCTGCCATCAGGCCACTCGCTCGCCTACTTCTCCTTCAATGTAGGCTAAGCCCAAACCACATCTCCCCTGCCATGGGTGGCAGTTGGCTGAGCAAAGCAAGTACAACAAAGTGCTGGAAAGGACCCAAAATTATACAGCCTCGGTAAGGTAAATGCGGGTGTCACCACTCTCCCCCTTCAGTTACCGGGCAGAATGGGCAATTCCAGAAGCTGAGTGGGAGAGGTCAAGTAGAGGAGATAGCAAAGGTCTTCCACAGCAGCAGCAAAGAGGAAACTATGCATGGAAAATTTAATTTCTGCAACAGGTTTACTTGCTAAGCACTGGGAACATGGGACATAGAGCATCAAATCAGAAAATTATAGGACTAAAGACTGCTCTAGAAATACTAAAAACATTGTTAGTATAATGTTAAAACTCCAATGGACAGGCTTAAATAACTTTCCAGATGAAGAAAGAACGTACAACCACAGAGGAAAGTGCACAGGTTCTGCCAGAGAAGAACCTGCCCAAAACAAAGATCTGAGCTCTATCCCCACTGCAAGCTACAGACCTGTCCTCAGAGGACAGTCTTACATAGCCCCTTGACCTGTGAGGCAGTGCATCGCCAAACAGGAGGGCTCAGAAGCGAATAACAAGAATGATTTTCACAGTTTAAATAACGAAGACAGGGGAAGCAAGATACAGTACATGCGTTGTGTTTTAATAGCTGCACGCAGTGCACTCTGGGTTTGCTTGTACTCCCAGCATCCACAGTGATGTTAGTGGACTCCCTGGCCAAGGCCAAATGGACCTCACAAGGCTCAATTTCATCACCATCTCCTTACTATTGAAGCTGTATTACAGCCTTAATATCATTAGAGGAAGAGCTAATAATTCTTTACCTACAAGCATATTCATCTCAAAGATGGGGGAGGGATGTGAGTACCTACAGTTTTTCAAAAAAAATCAAAGGCAATCCTACAGGCTCCTGAAAGAGCTCTTAAAAGAAAGTGATGTCCTCACTGCAAATCAATGATCAACAGGTACCCACAGCAGCTAAAGAGGGAAAAGCCATTGCTATAAAGTGGTGCTAGGGCTGGCATTTCAAACTTGCTTATCAAACACGATTGGGTAGGAGTTGTCAGGAAGGGTCAATAGAGCATTACCAGGAGAGGGCACTGACCACTTGTCCAGTGGCAGCAGATGATTGTGTTACTCAGGTATTGAAACAAGGAATCAATATATTGAAAATGCTTGAGCATCCTCCAAGTGGTTGCTGAAGAACCAACACGATGCATAACTTGCAAATGAACAACAATAGAAAAAACCTTACAGTAATTAAACTACAGATTTTTGGTGGGGTTTATTTGAAGGGTATTATACTGTTTTTTGTTGTTGTTTTTAAGAAGTTTACTAATGTCCTGGACCAAATTCAGCTCTCAGTTACCTGAAAGCCCAGGGAGAGGAGCCACATAACTCTGCACAGTGGGTTATGAAAACACCAGGAAGGCAGGGACAGGTAAGACCTTTGTCGTTCTAGAGCCCTTTCCATCTTTTATGTAGAAAGGCTGGATGGAAAATAAAAATAAAGACTTTGTGGTAAACACAGGCTGGTGAGTTTGAGTGTTATTACTAAAACAATGGGCCTAATCCTGGAATGCACTGAGCACATCTTTAACCTTTCCCAGACCCTCCAGCTGGTGTTGAAGTTGTTGGGAACCAAGGAACATGCTTTTCACACAATAACAGGGCACGGTCCAGACTTGTCAAAGATTTTTTCAACTTAAGCTGCTCCCCAACTGATAATTTGGAGTTTGATTAAAAAGTAAAGAGTGAGGGGAAGCTCAGTCTTTCTCAGTAAGAAGAGGGAGCAGGCACCTATCTAAAGACTTTTTTCTTTTGGCCAAATGGGTCAGCTTTTACTTTTCTATAAAAATATAAGTTGTGTAAGAGTGACCAACTTGCAGCCAGCTCTAGAGGCAATAAACAAACAAGGGATCTGTGCTCTCAGAAAGCTAATACACACTGAGCTCTCACTTAAAGCATCCATTGACTTCAGGAAGAGCCACAAACACTTCATGTGCTATGCATCCGTTGGGAAACTCAAAACATTGACTTCCAATTACCTAAACAGTAAATGAACCCATGTGCTTAGCAAATAAGTAACATTTACTTTATTCAACAGACATGCATCTATTGGACAGTAGAAAAGTGGCAGTGAGGAGGTTAAAAGGACACGAACCATCTACAGACTCCAGGCAGCAAAAGGCACAGTCTCAACCCACAGCATAACTGAGGGCAGGCAGACTCCCAATCCATCTGGGAAGCATTAATGGTTTTGCCTTTACTTTGGATGAATTTTTCTGAGATAATCTTTGCAAAAATTCCAGAAACTCTTGAAATGAGAAAGAGGTGTCTAAATGAGTATGAGACCTCTCCCGTCAAGTCAAAACTCCCATTACTGGAAAAAAAAAAATGCATTTTGTTTGTGCTACCCTTCCTGAAACTGCAACAGCTGCTAAAATTAGGAGGGCTGCTGCTGCAAAATCCACAAAGGGGTTAAGATCTTGGTTATAAGCTTCCCAACCCATCACCCATTGTGTGATAAAAATCCTTCTAAGTAGGCACTCTCCTTTACCCTCAAGCACCTTCTTTAATTGTGTCTTTGACTAAGAGCAAACCATTCTACCTCTTAATATCAAGTTTGATTAAGTTAATCTTTATGTGATATCATGAAATAATATTTACTGCTCTCCAATAATTTATGTAAATAGCTTCCCCTTTCACCCCAGTCGTACAGGATGACAGGTGATTCAGTGCTGCTGCTCCACATACACATCTGTGGCCAACACGTATGCCTTTACACTGTGCCTCTGCAGAGCATCTAATGGATCAAGCCACTGTGTTAATAAAACATATGGCTCAATAATGAAGATGAAGCCTACCTTCCTCTTTGGCCTCAATC
This sequence comes from Cuculus canorus, assembly GCF_017976375.1. Lineage (NCBI taxonomy): Eukaryota > Metazoa > Chordata > Aves > Cuculiformes > Cuculidae > Cuculus > Cuculus canorus. The sequence goes on from NC_071403.1 coordinate 79,496,089, forward strand.
CCCCACCTGCTTCACAACTGAACAAAAGAATGCTTTTAATTTTTTTTTTTTTAAAAAAAAAGTCTTAAGACACTCATTATTATTGTATTTAATATTGTGGTTTGTGTCTAAGTAAAGAAAGCACTGCACACGTAGTCAGCTATGCATCACGAGTAATTTCCAACAGGCTGAGAAATCACACTTACTGACCTGAACTTGAAACAAGCACACTCAGACAAATTAACACCACATCACCACCACAGCCACCACTGCTCCTCTCAGATTTAAGAGGAGCCTGAAGTCAGTACAGACAGGATGAGATAAGAAGGGAAATAGGAGGAACCACTTACAAGTAAATAACCACCTGCAATCACGAACAACTTGCCAGCAAGGAAGTCCAAGCCAGATGCAAACTACTCAAGTTCTCAGACAGCAGTTGTGCTTTGAGACATGATACAGCAAAACGAGACAACCCAAACTCCATCCTTAGAAGTTGAGGTCTGCAGGGGACCTTGATTCTCCCAGAATGAAGTACGTGCATTGTTATAAACAGGCTTCAGTCATCTCTGTCCTCAAGGTGTGTCTTTGATTTCAGCAAATGTGTCCCTTTGAGAACTCCAAAGGAATACAATATGCTCTATCAAATCCACAGCTTACACGGCGTCACAATGACCCCTGTGAGCAGATGGATGGGGACCACAGGGAGAGGAAAAGCAGAAGGATGCTGCTGAAGCACCAGTGAAAGTGACCAATCTGTGTTCCTGCTTTCCTCTGTGGGTTGGAAACCACGACACTTCTTCTCAGGCTATATTTGAGCTACCAGTAGGGTTTACTATCCCATATAATTTCCAGGACTCTCCCATTGAGCTACCCTCCACGGGGACATCCGTTGCAGCCTAGTCTCCACATCTCCAAGTGCAGCACCAAACTTCGCATGACTTTGAATAATATTTCCAAACCATCAAACCCATAACAACCGCGAACACAGCAACCATTATATGCTTTCTGTCTCTGAACAGCTTCCACCTGATCACAACTCCAAGTAGACATTTTTTTAGGTTACATTTTCTGGGCATGCATTTACAAGACAAGGCACTTTGGAGCAGGTACCTATTGACTTGTGGGACGGTTAGGAAGTAATCCAAGGGGATAGCAGTGTATTTTTATTCATCTTACTTCATTTACAATAGCTCACATCCCTTGATTCCTTTTTAGAGAGTGTTTAAGGCTTGCCTAAGATTGCTAGAAACCTGAAATTCTTTCTGCACATAAAATACATAGCACAGCTGCTGGAAAGGTAGTTTTCCTCCTGTTAACACATCCGCACAATGTAACCCATTTCTTGTGGAAAGTGCTTCCACGACCATTCACAACTCATCTTTGCAAATAAGAACGCCAATTAGTGTCCAGTACAACAATGATGTGTATGATCACAAGGAAGAAAGCAAGAGAGGACAGCTGTCCCCTAGAAACTTGATTGAGATTACCTACTCATTAGTACCAGACCATCTAAACAGCCACCAGATGGTAACAACTTCCAGTCAATAATGTGACATGTTTTGCAATCACCAAATCCCTTTGCAAAAACAGGGCAGGACAAATCTTATCACCTGAGCACTTGGGCAAACTGGTGAAAAGAGCCAGAGAATCTTGGCAGCAGCTGTAGGCAGGGTTTGTCCACACTTGTTCAGCCCAGTAGCGATGAGAGGGAGTCAGGCAAGCATGCACAGAGCTAAATCAGATTTGGGAGGTTCAGACCTAACCAAGCACCTCGAAAAAAAATCACATTCCTCCCCTCTTGTGCCACAGTATCCTCCTCAGCAAGATAAGCTTAACGATGATTTCTGTATTTTGCAGAATATTCTCAGGTCTATGGGTGAGTGTCATTACAAGCTAGATTTTGGTCATTTCATAAGAAAGCTCTCAGCTTCAATAAAACTGCTGCAGATGCCCATCCTTCCGCTGCACGCAGATCTAGCTCTATCCAGGTAGCTGTGGAGTAGTCGCTCCAGCTGTAGGGAGGACCTGGACTAGGAAAGGCAACATCCCATTTGTGCAAAGGTTTGTAGTGAAGCACAGCACTCTGTCTTACTCCCAGCTCCAGAACATTTCCAATTATTGTGAATTCCACACAGGCTGTTTGTTTAAACTGGATATCCTCCTTTCCTGGTGATCATGAGCAAACTGAAATAGATCACCTGAAAATGAGTTGTTCAGAGCAAGCACTGTCTCCATGAAAAGCCCTGTAATACTGAAACCACTTTTTCACAATACTTTGACATAAACAGAAGAAAAAGTTTCAGAAAAGCACCTATGTTGCATTTTGCTGTGTGGTTTATTCTTCTCCCCTCCTGTTCTTTTTCATCTGGAGCTAATTTCAGCCTTTCTGCATCTAACCCACACATTTTTGCAGGTTCCGACTTCTAGTTTCATTGAACTCTGCACTTGCAGAGCTGGAGCAAAGCCCACAGAAACCAGCAGAATAATTTTCAGTAGCTTCAGAGGCATTTGGATCAGTACCTTGGTGCATAATCTTTCTACAAATTCAAATGGAGAGCTACTGTTGTATGCCACAGCTAAGTGGAGACTCCTGTCAGAACTGCAAGTCACCACCAAGAAAGACCTCTTAGAGACAGGCAAATATCAGCTCTGAAGGAGGTTGTTATAAAGTGAGATGCAGGGCATCAAGCTCAGAATACCACTGGGGTGAACGCATTACGTCCTCCAGCAAAACAAGGTATCAGCTATGTAACGTGGTTAATTGTTAGCAGCAATAGTAACATCTCCTAATCAACAAGTCAGACATGGGACTAGAAAACAAACAGAGTGTTCTGTACAAACAGAGTGTATGAAAGATTCTTCATGCGCAATAGCTTTGTACTCAGTAAAATTTAAATATGCAGAAGTAAGAGGTAGCATATAGTTCACTACAGACTTGAGCCAAACAAGTCTCTACTGACATTAAATGGCCCTATTAGATGCTGACACACTCTCCTGTACCACACCAGAACCATAGAATCATAGAATCACCAGGTTGGAAAGAACCCACTAGATCATCGAGTCCAACCATTCCTAACACTCCCTTAAACCTTTTCCCCAAGCACTTTATCAACCCGTTCCCTTAAACGCCTCCAGGGAAGGTGACTCAACCACCTCCCTGGGCAGCCTGTTCCAGTGCCAGATGACTCTTTCTGTGAAGAATTTTTTTCTGATATCCAGCCTGAACCTCCCCTGGCAGAGCTTGAGGCCATTCCCCCTTGTCCTGTCCTCCATCACTTAGGAGAAGAGGCCAACTCCCTCCTCTCCACAACCTCCTTTCAGATAGTTGTAGAGAGTAATAAGGTCTCCCCTCAGCCTCCTCTTCTCCAGGCTAAACAGCCCCGGGCTAAACAGCCAGTCTACGAAAGCTGCAGCCGGAATCAGGATTGACCACTTGACACATCACTTAAATAGCCAGAAGCAGCCATGTGCAACAGGACCCATGTACAAGCTCTGACAAGGGCCTTAAAGGCCATAGGAGGCCTCAGACAGAGTCTGCTACCATGCACAGAGTATTCTTAGAAAAGGCAGTTTCTACCTGCTGGGCCATGGGGACATGGTCCTCCATGCACTGCCCTTGTTGCCCAGGAAGAAGGAGAGAGATGCCCATAGGATGCCTCGAGGTGCTTTTCCCTCCCCTGCTGAAAACTTAAAAACCTTGAAGGCAGCAGGGGAAAGAGCAGCAGGACTGCTTTCTGCATCGTCCTTCACAAAAAAAAAACCCTGAATTATCATAGAGCTCTCCTACAAAAAGGAAACAAGAGCATAGGCAAGTCATGGAAAGCAGATAAAATTTTTCAGTCAGCAAGGCTTGAAATCACCAAGCCCATGAAGATACTGCAAAATGGTACAGACAAACTTGGCAGAACGCGAGGCCGTAGACTCAACTAATCCCCTCCCACGTGGCTGGCTTTTAGCTGTGCCCTTTAGAGCCTGAGGTTTGGACCACTAAAGCTCAGGCTGCATCTTGGGTCACACGGGCAGGCAAGGAAGCTCAAAGAAGATCTAATCCCAGCCTCTGGGAGTGCAGCAGGGAGCCCATCGGCTCTCCCTTGCAACACGAGCGGAGTTGCAACTGTCAAGACCCCTGCCTCACCCATGAAAAAGCGTGTGTGCCAAACTGCTGACACCAGCACCTTAAGTTAAGAAAAAAAGGCTGTAAGTACTCATCCTAGATGCAAAGAAATTGCTTGACTCAGTACACAGCAGGGTGCAAGCCTCCAATTCACTGCTGGTGCAATAGTACAAGCCCAGGTGTTGGAGGTGGAAACTGCACACACAAAGGAAACACAAGGCAGGGTCACGCAACACCTCTGGGAAAGCCCAGGCCGTGCCGGTGTCCCCTGTGCAGGCACTCTGCTCCAACAGGATAGGGATCTTGCCCCATCATTTCAGCTGCAGGTACGTCCACACCCATTGCAACACAAGGCAGCACTTATGCCAACGTGGCCTCGTGAAGACTCGTACCTCCATACTTTCACACAGCAAACAATTGTAGCCAAGCCATAAACCTCTTTAAAAAGCCATAGAGCTTCACAAAAGCCTTCTCTTAATAGATTATTTGCACCAGCCTTGCAGTTTCAGCAAGTGATATACTGTAATAAAACCCATTCTCATGCTATTTCAAAACTCCTCATCAACACTCGCCGCTGCCCTGCTAGGGTTTTATTTGCCACGTTACTCGAACAAGGAGGGTACGTTCCAGTTGCACAAAATGCAAACGGGGAGCCCTGGGCCATTTTACCACCCACACAGTTAATTACACCTTCAACATCCAGCAGAGGGTTGGGTGTAGAGGATCCAAGCCCTCCCGCAGCTAGCAGAGACACAAAGACCGGTTTGCAGTGTGATACATATCCCACCAGCACCCTGTATGACAAGCTAGGAGAGTCACGAGTTAATTTCTACACATCAGGTGTTCATAAGCCTTAATGGAATTTCATTTTTCCCCCCGACTCCAAAGTTCCCATGTATCCGGACTATGAGTCTTTTTGCGTACCTTAATTTGACACGAATTTGTCACATGGAATGAATTTAAGCTTGTACTGTCAATGAGTGGAAAGTGCACAAAATTATATCAGATTTTGATGAGAATCACTCAGTTATGACCAGGTTTTGTGATCTGACCATTTATTCGTCGTGTTCCTCTTCCCTTCCTGAGATGCTTCCAGATAATCTTTTTTCTTTTGCCAATGCTGCTAAGCTTAAAGGCAAAAGCAATCCCTGCCATAGAGAAAGAAAAATAAACATTGGCCTGCTACAAACCTATATTTATGGTGCTTCCAGGGTCTGGTTTTAGCAGTCAGATCCTTTCCACTCAAGCCTGGTTTCTCAAAGTCATTGCTCTCCCAATCATTCATCTCAATCTCTGAAAAAATTATGTTTTGTTTTTTTCTGCGCAGAAATCTCACTCTAAAGGAAGGTCAGTATGCCTGCACAATTTCCTTAAACCATGAATGTGGAGGGCACAGAAGAATTATAAAAATATAACACTTCTACATAAAGAAGAGTCTACTTTATTAGCTGCTAATGGAGAGCTACATGGCTCTTAATACTGAAAGTTTATTTCTAATAGTATGGGGGATACAAGTGTACAAAAGCTCTTTTCAGCTTGTCTTTAAAAGAAAACTAGTAATGCAGTTGCATTCCACATACATAATATTATATCTAAGGAAAGGAAAAGACAATATGAAGTTATCCTGAACTTTTATTTTGGCTGCCTGCCACTACTTACTGAGGTTCATGTGTGCTTGCTGTCGTTGGGCTTGTCCTCTCTGGCAGAGGTTTGGGGAGTGGTGGGAAGAGATGATAGGAGAAAACGTTGTCAGCTACCATAAGGCTATAATTGACTGACACAGCCACTTACTGAGCGTTACTGCTCTAAAAGGAGTGTTCAAGATAAATTGAGTTACTTTGAGTAACCTAAACCACTGGTTATTCACCATTAAGATTTCCCCATCCTCTTTGGCCCTAGCTGAGTTGAAGCTCCAGCCGACAGTTTTTCATCCTAACAGGTTGTCCCTATGCCATGGACAGCCAAACCTGTAAGTTTTAGCGCAGCAGGAAAGAGGTCATACTCATCATATGGGAAGAGACCTGCAGGCACCATCAACGGTTGGGGAGCTTCGCTGTGCCCTGGGGCCTCCAACCCTCCTGGCCAGGAGGAAATGCAGACCCACCACCACAGTGCTGCCACCAATTCCTCCAGGCATCACAAATATTCTTCCAAGCAGCAAACAACAGATCCTACCTGGGTTATTTAACTTTATCCATGCAATTCTGACATAACTAACTCAGCACCTGAAATCAGCAGAAATATATCAACCCTCCTGCAGCCTTTGCATCAGCCCAGGGTTGCTAATGGTGCAGACCTTGTTTGACAGACAGACCTGCTGGGACTCAGCATCAAAAGCCTTGGTGGAGGTGGCTACTGTGGATTCACACAGTCCTGCCCTAAAATCCTAGGCTTTACTGTTACACCCTTCTGTTATACCCTCTATGCCCCATGCCTCCAGACATATTACTTAACACCAGGCGTTTTGGCTGATGGATAGAGGTTGATGACACAGGTATTTCCCAGTGCTGTAGATCAGCACCATTATTTCTAGGAAACAGCTCAAGAAACAGTGAGAGGAAAAAGGTCATGGTCTTACAGACATTAGTGGGACATTTGCTGTTGTGAGTTTGTTCCTAGAGTTAATCCCCCAAAAAGATGAAACAAGCCAACTACTTTAAGGGCCTCAAGCTTTATGCTTCATAAACATTTATTCCAAAACTATCAACTAAAAATGACTCTTTCTGGGCTAGATATAGGCATCACAGCCTTTACCAAACCAGTTCCACCAATTTGTTCAAGCAGGATCCCAGCACTGGAGGTAACAGGTCTTTATCACAGGCTATATCCACTGATACAGAGGTTGAGGAAAGTTGTCATTATCAATCTATTTTCGACCTCTCTTCATGAGTTACCACTCAAATAACATGAGCCTATATGAGGCATTTTTTTTATTGGATGTCTGGAAACAGTCATTCATGTACTCGTTTAACTGTCTAATTGCCAGCTTATCTCTTCAAGTTTATGATTCACCTCAACAAAGGTTGGCATCCAAAATATTACTTCAGCTTCTGCAGTTTCAGTTCACTATCCAGCTGATTATGATCCAGTTTCAGCAGAGAGCTTGAAATACTCTACCTACCCATATTTTGCATGTGTTAAAAATAATCCAAAATAAGCATAGATTTGGAGAAATCTGAGGGAATGAACTCAGATTTCAATGCAATATTTTATCATATTATTAGAAAAAAAAAAATCTCTGAAGAAAATGTCTTTCTTGGAGTAATTCCCCCAGCTCAGCCTAGAACGAAGGAAAAATAATTCATCCCAATCAGAGTTGGGACTCAGCCATGATGCTTTGAAATGGATCCAGATCTGTTCCCGCCCTTTTTGGGGGGTGATAAAATATGGAGCTTTGCTCTGAGCTGTCAGAGAAGAAGGGGCAGAGGTAGTGTTCAGACATCGGTTTGCATCTCAGCTCCCCCATGAGAAGGATGAGGTGTGGACTGCTGGGCCTCAGCCACCACCGAGGTGCCTTGTGGACGGTCCTCTGAGCTATCACATATATGCTCGTCCCATACTTTAAAATGTAAAATGTAATGTTCTCTCAGACCCCTGGATATTTTACTTCATCTCAGTATCACTTTACTGCTGCCATAAATCAAGCAGTCTTTCCCCCTCCTTCCCTAATATTTTTATAAAGTGCAGAACTTTGGAGTATTTTTTGGCCCAACAGCCTACATATCCTATAATAAATGCCTCTCCTAATGTTGCTTTATTTTATCAATATTGCTAGACTTCGTAATGGGCCTCTAAGCTCCTGACCAACAAAATATATTATCTGTCATATTCTGTATTTATTTTTACTGTGAGGAACAATGATGCTCTATCATGACCAGCATGGGGTAACAAAGGTCAGAGCCCCTTAATTGAAAAAACACGCAGGCTGACTGGCTGGTCCCACACCCCAATGGATCACCAGCACCCAGCCTGCAGCCACAGCTTTGAGGTTGTGCCATGCCCTTGCAAGAAGGGCTCGGGCAGGGGATGCCCTGTTTCTACCTGGTGGGAAACAACACCTAAGGGATATTACTCAACATGTTATGGATGACTTTCGGGGAAAGGCAAAAAAAAAAAATCTCCAGCCAGGGTAGCACAAGGTTGGCTTGCCTTCAGGAAACGCCTGGTTGTATGCAGCAGCTGTGGTGCAAGTAGTACAACAAATTCACTTACTGAATGACAACAGCTTTATTGGCAAGCCAATTCAATTAAAGCCACTGCAACCAACAAAGTCGCAGGCAGCACTCGCCGCATAACGAATATGGAATCATGCCTACATTTCCCCAAGTGCCCTCAGCCCTCCCTGTCCCTCTGCATGAGAGGGAAAGGGATGAATGAATTAGGCTCAGATGATGGTAATTAATGGCTTGGCTGTCAGAGAAGCATTTTGTCAGCCCAGCAGTTGAAAGCTCCATATTACAGATAAAGTCCCAGCACTGCCCAGACAGAGCAACCCACCTCCCATAATGGTGGGAGCAGGGGGCAGCATCGCTGGTTTGCATTGATCCATGTTGTGCAGTATTGATAGGTAAATAATACATTCATTTTTCATTTTTGCAAAAATATATCCTTCAGGCTACAGTTATGGGAACTCTGACATGAGCTTATTAAGAAAAAAAGTATCCTTAATGCCAGGCTATAAACAAAACATATATTCTTATAAAATATACATAAGAATTCATTTTAGCCTTTGGTAAAAAAGATAAAACCTGGATTTTTATTTTGTTTTTAACACTAGAACTTTGCTTTCTAAGACGATATTTTATTTGAGACCTCCTCCCCACACAGGCACATAAGACTAATTTTCTACCATTGCTGAAGTTACCCAGGTTTTATTGTCTTCTACAGCATGACAAATAATTAATTGCTCCTGCCCAGCGATGCTACATCCTAAGAATTTTGGCAAGGGAAAAACCGAGCCTTAAGTCCCAAGCTCTCAAAATATCTTGCAAAGCTTCTATCATTAAGTCATTTATGAATAAGAGAAAGAAAAAAAAGAGGGTCCTAAAAGCTTCTGGACAAAACCCCGCTGCACCAAAGCCACAGGGAGTTTCAGCAACACAGTGGCGGGGGAGCTGGACCATCACTCAAACCTGCGCATCCACGGGACATAGCAAGCTTCTCATCTCAGGCAAGCCAGCTTTGGTCCTGGCTAGTGGTACCCTACTTCTACCCCTCACAGTACTCCCTTTGCTGCAAAGGGGAACTAGCTTTAATTAATTTTAGTTTTTCTTTCCATGGAAATAAGAAAACCTTTATAGGTGCCTTCTAACTCTCCCCACTCATTTCCAAAGACCTGATGCTATCTTAAAGATACTCAGAGTTAAATACGGCCCTAAACTCTACATCCCTTTTTAATGTAGAGTGCAGGAAAATTGAATTCAAAGCAGTGACCAGGAAGCACAGGGTGTTTCTGGGCCTTTTTTCAAGTTTTGCATTATGAAATAAAATCTCTTTTCGAAGCACGCCAGTGTAATTGACTGGCTGCTTTCTGTGTCAAAGTGACCAATACTTTCTGCGCCTCTGGGAATGTAAAACTGAAGAAAACATCACTCATTTGGACATTCATTATGTGACTCGTTATTGTACATTAAACATTTGTATCCCTAAAATAATGGCCTCGTTATTACCAGCCACAAGATTCCCACTTCTCAACCCCATTCAAAGATGAGGGCACCACTGAAGCTCCAGAAGGATGACACCCAACACTAAAAAAGACTGTACCACAGTGGAAAATATTTCTGGTTTGTTTGTATTGCAGAAAACATAAGCCTTTTCATTTCCAGACAGCATTTCAATATTCATTAAGCAGTGGACTAATGGCACAATTCTTAATCGCTCAAACAAAAAGTGATGAGAGTGGCTCAGGGTCCACAGGAGTCAAGGTTGAAGTTTTAATGGATAAGTTTTTATCATGCAATCCCTGATGCTGGAGTTACTCAAAAGCTAAAGTCAGGTATCCTGTACCAGAGATGGAGATGGAAGGAGAGAGGAAGGAGTAGGCAATATAATTTCAAGATGCTCTTATGATTCCTCCACGCTAATTGCACCAGCCTCACCTCAGGCCGATACTGGGCAAGACCACAATGGATAAAGCTGGGCTGCTCTGCCTAGGTGTATAGCAGGATAGACATCTAACAGTGCAAAGTCGCACCGTCCCCGTAAATGACTCATTGCCTGAGAGATTAAATCCTGAAGCAACCTTGAACAAAACCACAGCAGCCACCAGGCATTTTCAAACCAGCCCAGCCAGTTTTAAAGTGGGTTTCCCAATAAATAAATAAATTAATAAAGTGGATCTTTGCTAGGGTTTCCAGAGGGGAGGAGGGTGGTTTGTGGGGGACAGACCAGGGCTGTAGTGTCTTCAAGTACAAATTGATACAACCTCACCAAGGGATGGGGAGGGACCACAAAGACTGCCTCAACACCACCAGAGTCTTGCATCCCAAGAGACCTGGGCTGAGTTCAGCACTATGCAGGCTGCAGACCTGGTTGGTGGCACTGGATAAGCCTGGCCCACTGCTTCTATGACAAGGTAAAAAAGAAGAAAAGTTGTCCCCTGGGCTGGGTTTCCTGCCTGGAGCCAAGCCCATGGAGAAGATGAAGGCAATAAAAGGACCTGGGACCAGAGGAGCTGGTCTGGTTTTGGTGCAGGACCAGCATCTGCTGCACTTTCTTTCATCCATCCCAATTACAGGAAGGACCAGCTGGGGGTCTGCCAACTCCAAATCCCCCTGCCCACCTCAGTCCAACCCCATTCCCACCATACCACTTGCAGAACTTCAGAGAGAAGCCATTTCAATGGTAAAATCCAGTGATTTGACATAACATGGCCCCAGTCACCACATTTGCTTCTGCAAGGTCCAGAGCTACTTAAAAGAGGAATTAACCCATCATAGTTTATCCCTTACTCATCAAAGGAAGCACTGGTGGTGGTACACCAGAGCGCTTGAATATTCATTCCCTTTCAGCACTAACAAGTGACACTAATTTCCCCAAGCAATATAGTCTGGTGATTTTTATTAATTTAAGAGTGCTTAGGGACCTCCAATGAACTTCAAACTCTGAAGATAAACCTGACAGAAACCTAAAGTTTTCTGCCCTCTACAGCCCTTTCCAAAAATGTAAATTACAGAATCACAGAATCACCAGGTTGGAAAGGACCCACTAGATCATCGAGTCCAACCATTCCTAACACTCCCTAAACCATGTCCCTAAGCACTTCATCCACCCTTTCCTTAAACACCTCCAGGGAAGGCGACTCGACCACCTCCCTGGGCAGCCTGTTCCAGTGCCCAATGACTCTTTCTGTGAAGAATTTTTTTCTGATATCCAACCTGAACCTCCCCTGGCGGAGCTTCAGGCCATTCCCTCTTGTCCTGTCCCCTGTCACTTGGGAAAAGAGGCCAGCTCCCTCCTCTCCACAATTGTCACATATAGGGAAGAATTGTCACGTATAGGGAATGAATACAATGTGAATGTCACAATAGGGAATGAATTGTCACATATAGGGAAGAAAAATTTATTTCCTCCAGGGTCATTCTCGCAGCTAATAAACCAGCACAGACTGTGCCTCAAGTGCTAGCTGTACATCTTCAAAAAAGAGCTACTCAGTCCCATGCAATTCTAATACTTAGTATATCTCTCTTGTACTAATGAAGGGCTAAGCCTATGGTGCCAGGCATCATAGAGGCATTCAAAAAAAAAATCTAAGGCATAGTCCATACTAAACCCTCCTCCTCAACAAATGGAGGAAAAAGGTCTAATATATACTGCATGCCATATCGTGGGCACGGGGAGATCCTCAAGAGAGTATATGTATTTGCAAAGAGCTGTACCACTGCAGCATAAATGCCAGGTTACAAGCCTTGAATTTTGACACATGAAGCAGAGTGCATGAGAAACCAAGTATTGGATGTGGAGTTGGGTCAAACACGATGTTGATCAGAGCAAGGTAATTTAGGTAGATTTAGTACAAGGCTTCCTCAACGCAGGGAGCTGCCAGACAACTAATGCTGCTTTAGCACAAGCTTGCCCTTCCCATGCAGCTCAATTATACCGAAGACGCATCCATTGTTTCACTTCTAATGTGATACACCACATTTACCCCAGACAGGCTTCTTGCTTCCTCATCAAGACAAGATAATGCTAAAGAGTGGCAGCAAAAAGCAGCATAGAGGCACCACTCACCTGCCCCATGGAGAGCAGCTCCTCAACAAACAACCCGTTCTTTCCATCAGGAACAAGACAAAGCAGCCACACAGATGTGCAGGTCAAGATGAAGTCGAAGCCACCCAACACTCAGCATGGTACAGAGGTGAAGTACAATAGGAAGCACCTTGTAAAAGCCTCCATATTCCATAAGCTAGGCAACAATGTCATCTGTTTTCTCCCAAAGCAACACAGCTTTGCTCCCCAGTATTCAGAGCACGGTAGATGTCTGTAGTAAGCCGGTTCTTCTGAGCACAAACTTTGCAGAGTCCCAGAGGTGTTTGGAGCCCAGCAAGATGTTATTCTAAGCCAGCCAAACACAAGCGAAGGTCACAGGCACTCCTTCCTGGGTCCAACCAAAGAAGAAAACCAGGTCAAGTGCAATCACATGGCTTTAGTGGCCAGAGCAGACCACAGATGAAGCCTGGTCTCACAGCACTGCTGGCTGCTACTGGGACCCCAACATACTTGCAGCCCACTCACTACAGAAAGCCCACTATGATATCCAGAGCGCATCAAGGCAAACTGAAAAACACCCAGGCTTATCACCACAGAAGCACAACCAGCTACTCCTATTTCTAAGCTCAGCTCCAGCCCTTTACTCCCAAACTAGCTCTTAGCCCATGCCTTTATCAGCTACCTTCATAATGGCTGTGCAGCCCCCACCTGTGGGCAATTAGGGGCTGGGCCAGCCTGGCCACAGCTGAAGGCCATTCAGAAGGTTAGGAGGCCATAGCTGAAGGCCTTAAGAGTGTTAGCAGGCCAGATTCTGAATCCTGAAGATGTAGCCATGATCTCTTCCAGCCTCTCCATCTCCATCTCTATCCCCATCTTTTAGCTGTTCCTGTCTTGGCTCACTGGATGTCCCCTGGCCCTGATCTGTCCCCTGGCCCTGCCTGGGGCTGTCAGTGGAGCTTGTGACCTGCAGACACCTCTGCCCACTTAGGGCAGAGCCTGTGAGACATTGTTCCATAAATGAAGTCACAGTGAGTGCTGAAATCGCCCATCACAGAGCAGCTCCAGATTCACTGATGTTCTTCTAACAGAGAGAGCAAGCTCCACTGTCCCTCCTACCCAAGTTTCCTAATTAAAATCATCCAAGGATTGTTTTGTTTTGGGAACACATACTTGCCTTTTTGTGCTGAAGGTGACTGCATTATCAACACAATGATACCTACATTACCTTCATACCTAGTATAAACTCATGTGTGATATCAATAAAGGTTTGCGAAGCATGGACTTGAATCAAGTTGTGGGGAGGATGAAGTCCTTCAATCCAGAATCTACATCATGTTCACCAAGAATTTTTTTTTTTTTAAACCACAGGCATTGATTTTTCGTCATCTGGCCACATATCATAGGGATATAACCTGAGGCATGTGAACCAGTACATCAAAGTGAACAGTGTACCTGAACTGCCCGTGTTTTGGGAGCTGTGATCTGTTACAAACTTGCCGGGAATCTCACGGCACAGCACCATGTGCCATGCATTGCCACCCCACCTGTTGTGCAACTACTAGGTTTCAACAGCACGAGATTTCAGTAGAAGTTCCGTGGTAAGCCCTCATCGTTCACCTCTTAATGAATGAAATCTGCCCTGACTTCAATTAAAGGAAAGGGGACACCCCGTGCTCTTTCAGGAGGACTTTTCTTCATCCTCCCCTCTTGGCTCACAGGATTGTCCCCATGCCGATCTGCAGCCCACGGACCCAGCACATAATTATATATTAACTAAACATCCTCTCCTCTTCTAAAAAAAATATACAATATACGTATGGTTTAGTCTGAGCTTAAAGGAATTCAGGGCCTGAGATTCTGAAATTATTAATCTACAGTATTTGGAGAAAGGAATTTATAGGAGGCATTTGCTAAGCTGAAACTCCCTGGTCTTTTAGCAACACTGGAAATAGAGGCGGGGGAGAGGGCAGAATGAAAATACATGTTGAGGAAAAGTTAATTTTTTCCATCAGACTCTTGTGTGGTCAAATCATCCCTTAATACAAAGCCTCTTGCACTTTTACTTAAACAATGTCAGTAATGAGGGACGGGCTCACCACACTCATCTCACCACTGCTCATCTCCCCCCCGGGTTTGGCAGAGGGGCTGGTTTCCAAGAGGCCGATGGTTAACCATCACAGGCTGAGCATCCACAGAGCAGAGCCAAAATACCCCAGTAATTAACTATAGGTTAACCATATTTACTGTGGCTCTGTTGTTCCAAGATTCTAGGACAAAGGCTAAATTCAAGAAAACTTAAAAAGAAACAGACCTTCACAGCTGATTTATTGGTAATGCAATTAGTACGAGGGAGAGAATCTAATTACCAAGTACTCTCACTTTTCCCCCCCCAGCTGATTTAAAGAGGAAGCTCTTGGTGTAATAACTACTTTCTCGTTTACTTTACTTCTTAGCACTGCAGTTGTTGAAACAGCTTCAGTGTTTTTTCAGCTGCATTTTTATGTCAATACTAAGAATGGGATGAAATGGTTTGGACATGTCAAAGGAAGGAAAGAAAAAAAAGGAGAAGAGGTTGAAGCACTAACGTGAAAAAACACCCCCAAAATATTTCAGATGAGCTAAAAATGCACCTGAGGCTGCAATGTGATTGAGGAGAGGCCAGAAGAACAGGTCATGCATGTGGCTGTCCCTCCGTTTCCCAGAAGCGCACGTAGGAAAGCGTTGATGGAGTGCCAGGACGGTTTGCCCTCAGGTCTATCCCATGCAGATACATAATTACAATGGAAAAAAGGGGCAAGAAACCTCAGGGTTAGGCCAGTTCAGTGGTACAAGATGGGCAATAGCCAGACTGTAAGTCCTGCATTGGCAGAGCTGGAGCTGCAGTGACTAATGCACATTAAATAATAATAGTAAAAGGAATGCAAAGTGTCTCTTATGCAAGCGGCTGCTCAGCTGCAGACCCTCACAGCCACCCCAAACTCCCTCAGCAAGGACCTCAACTAGTGCGACCGTGTGTCCATCTAGCGCAAAACCTCTTGCAATTCAGAGCAGTACTGTGCATGCATCTTTAATTACTGCTTATTATTTATGTCTCCATGAGCCTTGGAGCTCTGAGTCTTGAAAGACGTAGACGTGTTAAAACGATACGTGGGAGCTTCATCACTCCTGTTTTTATTGTTCCAAGTATGGCAATTCCTATATAAACATAGGTTGGTTCCCATCACAAGTGCACCCCATGAGGAGGAAGGAAATGGGGGTGCATTGGTGGCCCCCAGCTGAGACCGAAGACATTGACCTCTTTGGAGATGGGAAGTAGTTTTGGGGGGTGTTGAGCAGAGGCAGGGCAGAATGCAGGCCATTTCCAAATTGTATCTCCAGCAGTCCAAACCCTTCCTTACCCATTTGCTAAGCAATGGCAGAGCAGGAGAGCCTGACAATGTTTGCATGGGAAGAAAAAGGAGAGAGGAAAAAAAAAAATCAAACATGCAAGAAGACACCTTAAAAGCATTCCCACAGCCTTTTGCCAATCCACCTAAATCCTGACCTGGAAGAGAACACCGCACCTTGTCCCAGGCTCCGGTGAGTCATGCCGAAACCTGCTGAACGGCGCAGGGAGAAGGGCCCCAGCTGCAGGGGCTCCCGGCGGGGGGGAGCTCCACATCCAGAGTGGAGCCATCGGCAAAGATCATCCCATTCCCAGCTGCACCTCCCTGCCTGGGGAGGATTCACCTCTACCTTCTTACTGCAGTACAAGAAGCAAAATTGAAATTTAAAAGAAAAAAAAAAAAAGTCGTCACATAGCATCAAGTGTTTTCAGGAGTCCCAGTGCTGTTTTCTCCCTCCTTAAACTGACACCAGTGCAACTCAAAGCAGAGTTTTGTCTCTTCCTTTAAAGAAGAGGAATATGAGCTCTCATGAATGCAAAATGGAGATGGCCCTGGTCTGCACTGAGCAGCTCTGTCACTCCAGCCCTGGGCTCAGGGATTTATCAGAGCAAGTGAAAAATCAGACCTTCCATCATCCTCATGATGAGACGTGAGGAAGATGCAAGAAGCACCACCTCTGGAAAGCCATCTGGCCCCAAGCAGAACTCTTGCCATGCTCTTCAAAATATATGTGCCCAGAAACATCCTCTCTGCAGCTGGATGTGTGCCAGAGTCCTCACCCACCTGACCTGCTGCGGTCAGCACACAGCTGGGAGGGAGCTCTTGTAACCAGGTACGAGCCAGGCACTTGTGCTGCTTGCAAATCAATAATTCACTGTTTCTCAACTTATTCTGAACCACTTCAAGCACACGTTCCAGTTTCATCCATGCCCATAGCAGCTCTCAAGGAGCCACCATTAAGCTGTATCAGGAGTGACGTCTGGAGGTGTCATCTCTGGAGTGATGACAAACCAGAAATTGGACATCATTCTGTCTGGGAGGTCTCTTGGTTCAGAGGCACAACCCTTTGTGGAGACACCTGTGCAGGCTAAAGCCATCAGACCCAGCTTTGTCAATACCCATGCAAGTAAGCCCTCCCAGAGCATCCCCAGTGAGGGACCAGCCCAACTCCTGGGAGAGGCCAGGCCTTCACTAGTGCTAATCCTAGGGACTTTCTAGGCTGTTGGTGGTGCAAATGTTACTGTGCAAGGGGGGTGTGCGCAAGACATGAATACATCACCCACTCCCAAAACTGAAGACTTTCCAGGGTTACAGATGGAGGCTGGATTTAAGGGCATCAGGTTCCCAACTGCTGCAACCCTTGCACAAAGGGAGGCTGGGGCTCAGGGATTGTTGTTTTTTGTTGGGTTTTTTTTTGTTTGGTTGGGTTATTTTTAAGCCAGGTGATGTGTAAAAACACTGTTTCCAAATGCTGCTGGAGTTACACATGTGTACAAAACCACATTTAGTCTCCCAGGGAGCTTTTACAATCACTTTCATAACTCACTTACTGTCGGGGTTTTGCTTTCTGATGCATCACCCCTTATCTCAGCTTGGCTGCAGGAGAGCTAATCTGGGGTGGGATGCAGAAGTACGTTTGTTACTTTCTACACTGTAATTGCAAACCACAAGGAAGAACATCCTTCCTCATTTCGCAGCTAAAAAGCTACGAAACCACAACTGCCTTCCCAGAGGCGATAGCGGCAGGCTGTGGAGGAAGAGGAGCAGGAGGATATCCCCTGCGCAGATGTTTGCCCCTGCCACCCACACCGTGGTTTCACAGAGAGAAGCTGGGGGACCTGATAAAGCATTCGGGTTGGAAGGATTTACGAGGCTCCTATTCCTAAATCAAGGGGAGGGGGAGGTTTAGAGGGTGCCCAGAGAGCCGGGAAATAGCATGGAAAATGCCAGCATGCCTGGCCAAGAGATCATCACCAGAGTTCGGCCACGAGCTTTATGTCATCCTGATATTTACCCTCTGCCTTCCCACAAAGATTATTTTGTAAATGATGAGTGAGATTCCCCATCTATCTCCGCAGCCACCTGTTTTTTGGCCACGTGTATATATATATATGTATATATATATGATGCTCTGGGTGCTCCTATGTGGATTCAGGATGGGGAGGGGAGAAAAAACTCATAAAAAGTCTCTTTTCATAGATATATGCGGAAGGATTACCATGGCATGGTGTGCTTTATCAGAAAAGGTTGTTTTGTCTGGGGTTTGTTGGCTTTTTTTCAGTAGGTGTTTAATGACACGTTCAACAAGTGATGAGTCCCCCCCTTAGCGCAGCTCCCTCCCAGGGATCATCTGAGTGGCAACCCTATAAATACTTTCAGCCTAACTAACCTATGGCCCCATACCACTGCCTAGTCAGTTCGCTAACCCTGTTACCTGCTAAATTTATGATTCCCAAACAAAATAAAAGAAGGATATATTGGATTTATTTTCTTTTTTTTTTAAAAAAAAAAAAAACTCAAAGCAAGAAGTCTGTGTTTCTAAGGGTTTGGCCAGCCTACTGCCTGACAGTGGGCATTTCCTACCATTATTTTATGGTCTTTGCTGGCTGTGTGCATCCATACAGCTTTAAAAAGTAGCAATATTCCTTGCAAACAGTGTTTGGAAACAACAGTATTTGATTGCCAAAAAGTGAATAGGGAGGCAGCCTTGTGATGAGAAACAGATTTCAATGCATAGCTCAGACCTAGTCGAAACTCAGCCATTGGTGTCCGGCTGGAGACTGGGATTTTCCTCAACAAAGTAACACGCCCTCAGGAAAACCCCATTATTCCACACGCTGAACCCTAGGCAGCAGCTCTGGTGTGGTAATGGAGCCTGTACCCCAAACTCAAGCTGTTGGTCTGGAGCGAGCCGCCCCCATCCCATACCGGGTTTCATCTTCATGACCAGAGAAGCACTCTACATCTCCACAAAATAAATAAAATTATCCAGTCCTTGGATTTCAGATGAACATATTTACCTGGTCTCCACGTTTCACTTACCCTTTGACCTCCGGGCATTATATCCGAAAGCTGCATGTTGCCCACCTGAAAAGCGGTCTTTCAGGGTAGAGATTTTATTTTCTACATCTGAAAAGACAACTCCAGCCTCTCAATAGCTCCAGCACCCGAGTGGGTGAACCAGTCCATTGGTCTTTAAGGATGCGAATTAAGGGTACCGTGTTTTCTTTGCTTTTTCAAACCAGTCTTGACCTTTCAACCCTAAAGCTGGATGGAGAGCACACGAAACACTCAGAGGCTCTCTCATTTTCCTCTCAGCTGTCCCCACCTTGCATGCCACATCCTTCTTCTGGCTCGAGACTTTGACCTCCAGCATCTGACAAACAGTGAAGTTGAAGGCAAGGGCAGCCATTACATCTCCTTCCAACTTCAAGGTAAGGGGAGCAGGGAATATGAAATAATTTTAAAAGGCTCCAGAAAACAAGGAATGGGCAGGAAAAAAAAAAATGGCAGACATGATGAAGCCTCAAATCGCTCCCTGTGTGAATATGAGTCCAAAAAAAGCACTCAAAGGCCCCACGATCCCTTTACCAGACTGTGTGTTCATGATAACCCCTAACAAATAACACTTGGTAGCATCACAGTAGCCCAGCCACCTCCCAGAAGGGGGTGCAACACCAAGAACAGAGAATGAGGTGCCCAGAAAATCTCAGATGGGGTCTCAACCAAGCACTTCTTATCCCACGGAGCACCAGTGTCGGCGCTAAGCCACCAGCCAGAGAAGTGCAGGGACCCAGCCCAGTGCTGTAGAGATGAAAGATTTAAATAAAATAAACCACAGGGCAGGTTTGTAGCCTGTTTTACACCCTCAGAAACCTGCTGGATGCTGCTGGCTTTAACCACCGTCTCATCATCCAAATCCAGTGTGAACACATGCTCTCCTGCCCATGATAAGCACCAGCTACTTCTTCTGAAACCCAGACCACCACTCAGCATCCTCAACTCTGCCTTCAGCAGTTTCTTCATGGCCTGACTGACTTTCTTCGTTTTTTTTTTTTAAGTACACAGCGCAAAAAACCACACACAGGCCAACTTCAGAGATATTCCCACCAGAAAAATTAAATACTCATAATGCTTTTTTAAAGTGAATTGGGCCCCTTAATTTGCATCTTATAATAAGGATGTTATCGTACTGGTTTATGGCTCAGCTCTTTAGTTTCTTTCTCTCAGGGGCTAGATTTCCCCTCATGAGTTCAATAGATGTCTGTGAACTAATGTAATTTTTTAAAACACTTTTCTTCTGTATTAACATTACAACCTTTATGAGTTAAAGGTTTTACTTGCCGAAGTATGGGGTATGGGGCGTGCTGGCATCTGGGAGCCCAGCACTGTACTTGCCAGTGCAGCTGCAGAGGATGCTGCAACCTGGGGTTAATCCTAGGCAGCAGGTCAAAACCTTTCTCACCTCTTCACACGGAGCCAAGCTCTCCAGTGTACTCACTCTCTTACATTTAGCTTAATTATAAAACATTGTCACTCTAATATTAAAATAATGTTTAATACACAGAAGGGAATAAGCCAGTCTGGAAAAATGCATAATTTCCCTGTCCTTGCCCTGCTAGTCACATGCAATGAGCCAATATCTTTTCCCCCCCTTTTTCCCAGCTGCCTCTTAGAGTGACGCTGGCAATATGCTTCTAGGAGCCTTTAAAAAATGTTTAAAAGCCAGGGAGGCTTTTCCAATCTCCACATTTTACAGGTGAACCCATCCCCTGTCCCCTTCACTCTCAAGAAGCATATCTGGGCTGGGTTTTGTCCTCCCATCCCTTTCCAGCCCCACATCCATACGGCAGCATCAGAGTGTTCAGAAGAGGAAAACAGCAACAACTTGACTAAATCCCAGAGGACATTTTTAAACTTGCCCGAATTAGAGCCCAGGGGTGGATGCTCAGCATTACAAAACAGCCAGTCTCTGAGGTGCTCAAACACGCCACAGGTAGGAGATATGTCAAAAATGCCAGCCCCTGCTTTAATATACCCCGGGATCATTCATCACCTCCACACCTTATTTTATATTGCCAGGTTCTACTTTAAATAAGCTTTTTTTCCCCTCCCCTTTAATCACTACTGCTGCAGAAGGTAGCGTCTCTTCAGCAGGGACAGGGAAAAAGAGAAAAAGGGGGATTTTAAGCAACAAAAAGCCAACAAGAGCAGCCAGGTGCAAAGGAGCTCCCAAAAAGATGTTGCTCCCCAAAGTCTCCAAATGGAAAGCCAAACCCCCACAGAGTATGCCAGGGTGGCGGCAGGGAAGAGGTCTGTTGGGAGAATATAAAAAAAGCGTAAGTTTCATCCACATTAGAATTAGGGGTGCAGGGTTGTTTGGGGATAGTGAGGCAGGCAGAGCCCACACAGCCCACCAAGTGGGCTTTTCTGGAGCTGAGCCATGGGACAAAGGCTACCAGAGGGACAATCTTGGCCTTTGTGGAACTGAGACCAAAGTGTTACAGCCACGAGGCTCTGCTCGCCAATGCACGGCTGTAAAAGGAGGTCAGGAAAAGGACATACACTCACATAAAGAAAAAAAAATATAAATGTAGGTTTATTTAGGGCTCGATTCTCTACTCCCTCTCTGCCCAGAGTATCACAGGCTTGCAATGGCACAGCTATCTAAAGAGTCCAGTGTGGTATCCTCATAGGTGCCATCAGTTCTGCTAGAGATACTCAAGAAGCAAGTTCACAGCCTCATCTTCTGCTGCCTGCAGGTGTCCTTCACCAGACACCTTTGACCACCAACACCTTTGCCCAACCAGTTGTAATGGACAAGGTAAACAGAAAAAGCCAATGAAAAGGGTTAAGCAGCCTGTGAAAGCTCTGCCCCTTCAGTTACCACCTGGAGCAGCTTCTCTCACAACTGTGAAGCATTAAAGGTTTATCATGAACTGGTGCAGGTGGTACAGCTTGTAGCTGCAGGCTCTTTGATACATTGGTCTGGACAAGCTCTGGTGATCTGCCAGCTCATAGGGACAACCCAGCAAGATGCCACATGTCCTGCCAAGCAGACTCTTGCTGGGGCTAGCCCCTCATCAGCTCCATGGGATCAGGCAGGTGTCTTACTGCTCCATCTAGACCTTCTCATTGAGGAAAAGTTCATCTTGTCTGGGCATTTGAGGAGGTTAAGTTTAGCAACAACCATGCTGGGGGAGGAGGAGAAGTCCAAAGGTATTGCTTTTTTCATTCCATTTAAATTTTACGATGTGGTAAAACATGAAAATAACTTGAAAGGCAGTAGCCCCATTTTATTAATAGCAAGTATTTATTAGCCTCCTTGATTTACAGTATGTTTCTGAAAGTCATCAGTCCATCACATTCTTCAGCACAGGGGCTGAGTTGTTTTTCTTGGTCAACACAATATGGAATATAGATCTGAATATTAGAAGCCAAATACAACCTTCATTTTGCATGCACATATCCCACCAACAGGAGGCCCATAAATGAATCCTGTATAGCCCTTAGACACATGCATTTGCAGACATTGGGGGAGAAGTGGGAGTATCTATACATCACCACTGGAAACCCAGAGGGTCATGGAAATCACCAGGGAAGAGCCATCAGGGCTACAGCAACCTGAGAAAGCGTCACAGCACGCACACCCTGGCCACCAAAAAAAGATGGAAATCCACCTCAGAAACTTGCTTCTGGGTTTTGATAAGATATCTGTCCATCTATTCATCCATTTAACTACCTATCCCTCTCACTGCATATTTGACTGGTGCTTACACAGCACAGACATCTCCACTCACCTATTACCATCCCTATTTCCAGATTTCTCCTTCCTCCCCCTCCCCTCACCATGAGGTTTTGCTTGTCCAGCTGTCTGTCTGCACCACTTCTGCCCATCCCCATGGCAGGCAAGCAACTGCCCACACCAGTGCTTCCCAGGGATCACATCATGCTCATTACAGAAGGCCAGATGAAATTAAATTGGGGCCCACTGTTTCTGGCATCTGAACTCCATCACCACTAAAGACGCAATAAAAGTAATAGCAACAACGAACAAGCCTCTACCAGATGTGTAACTCTATCCAGTGAGATTAAGGAATAGAGCCATATTTTCAGGTTTTTTGTTGTTGTTGTGTTCCTCCCCCAACCCCCAAACTCCATCTTTCCTTGGGAATAATTGATTTGGACCTCTATAGAAGATGAGTGTTAAGAGGGTGACTTCTGTTGGAAGAGGAGGTTCAGGAGGTGTTGGGGTGGAGGGAAAAACAAGGTTTAGTCAACTTGAAGCAGATACAACATCCAATTGAATGATGATGCCTAATCACACTTGAAATGGGAAAAAGGCAGGAGAGAGAGAATTAAAAATAAATAAATAAATAAATAAAAGAGCAAATAAGGCATCACTCATTCAGGGGATTGTTAGGCTCATTCCTCTATAGTAACTTATAGTGGGATCACATGAAATACCATACCAGAGCAGGGAGCCCTGGAAAGGCAGCTATATCCTTCACCACACAACCGAAAATCTGCAGGTAAACGCTCACCCCTGGGTTTTGCCAGCATCCAGAGAACTCAAACACACACACCAATACAATAAGCGAGATGCAAATCTAAAGTACTGGGTAAACAGCATAGTTGGTAAAATAACTTCCAGCTGCCCAAGAAGAATAGTGCTTTCCTCTGCCCTATTCCGGAGTTTGCAGTTGTGTTGCCACTCACCAGCACCACAGTGCTGCCACCCGTGCAATGGATGACTTAGTGGGACCCAACACAAAGCTGGGGTTGAAATGGAATGTGGGGAGTTTGGAAATGCTGCTTGAAGCCTCCTTCTGGGGTTGTTAAATCTGTTTTCAGTTCCTTTCTGGAGAGACAGTGACCTCCTCAACTGGCCCACATTCTGAATGCATCGCAAATCCAAAATATATATTATTATGAAAGCAAAATTTAAGCTAGACTTCACAAAAGACCTGACCTTTGCTGCATTTTAGTGTCATGAAAGCATGCTTAGAAATAAAACACAGCACAGTCAAATGGCCTTCAAGTTTGAAGGCAGCTTTTTGAACCCAAAAAATCAAAGCTAAGCTAGCTAATTCCCAGGTATCTTGCTCATCTCAGCCCCATGGAGTAGGGGAAAAAAAAAGAGCTCTTCTTTTGCTTATTAAAAACTCCAAAAGTTTAGGAGCTTTTTGTTTTTTTTTAAAGACCAAATGTAATTAGTTTAACTCTGATGTGCAGATTGCCACATTAGGAATATGCTTCAATACAAAATCCCTAGTAATATTGCCCCTTTTTGCACCAAAAATGGAGCAACCTCCAGCTTTTCCCTTGCAGGAAACCCTCAACTCCTGTTAACTGGCAGAAACTCATTAAGCAGCTGTAACACGATTGCTGGCTATGCTCCATGCACCCAAGTACCACAAAGGGCTTTACAGCAGCTAAGTCCTGGCCAGACAAAAAGGGATCTTAACGATACCCCTAGTAAAAGCACACATGGCCTAGGTTGCACAAGACAGTGGAACTCATTGCTCCACCAAAACCTTGTGCTGGGACTGCCCCGTTGCTTTGTAAAAGCCACACGGACCTTGGAGCCTGTGAGCAGGATCAGGCCTTGCAGGAGGGAAGAGAAACTCCCAGCACTTCACAAGAGGTGCTCAACACAGTCTTGACACATATTAGTAACTTTAAGGCAACACAAGCTATGCAGATGCTTTAAAGTCCTAAAAGTTAGAGAGGATTTAACACCTGTATTAAAAAAATATTTATTTTAAGAAGTATTTCGCTTTACCTTCAATACTTCAGGAAAGCATAGGGATAACTTTTCCTCTGCTCAGCAGAGCAGCTTTAGCCATCGCTGCTTTATTATTTTCTGCTCTTCCTGGGAGAAATAGCTGCCTTATACTAACTGCTGGAGTAGAGATGGACTATGGCTAGAGAAAGCAGAGCATATCACATTTGCTCCACCAAACTTTGCATCAAAAGCATAACCAGTTATCCCAAAAGCTACCTATGCGCTAAGCATTGCCTGCACTCAGACAAAATAAGGGTAAAGCCATCCCTAGAACTAACCAGCAGAAGGAAAGAAGGAAAGAAGGAAAGAAGGAAAGAAAAGAAACACAACCAACAAAAAACTCATAAAGCAGCTTCCCTGCTGCCCTTATAAGCATTACAGGCCCGCTGTAGATATGTACCAGGTGATTGCTGTTATGCAATTTGGAGGAGAGAGCAGAGCAACCCCCTTTGCAATTACTAACGCCCTTAGTCCTGATCTGATTGATGCAGCTGCCTGGTGCAGAGATATCCCAGGGCAGGAGCAGGGGTGCCAGCACCTAATGGGAGCCACTAACTCCTTACCGATGGTGCATTTACAAGAAATAAAATGCCTAATGCAACAGGATTCACCCTTCCAAGATTCAAAAAAAAACCCTTACGAGCAGACACAGACATGGTAGCACAGGCAGGGATAGGAAGAAACTTCTAAACACAGCTTCTAATGATAAGAAAAGCTTAAGCGTGTGCAGACTTTTGGGTAATTGGACCTCAAAGACCAGATCATCTTAAAAGAAGCAGCAATAGCTCCCTTTCTGTCAACCCATGCCTATTGCACCAAGTCTCCCCAGGCTCCTGGCTTGACCCTACAGCTGTGCGTGGAGGTGCTTCTGCTGCCCATCCCAGCCCCTTGCCAAGCTTTAAGGTACAAAAGTGTCTGTGCTTGTGCTATGCCCTGGCCAACATGAGAATCACAGCCTGGGTTTTTAAAAAACAAAAGAGCAGCCCCACCCACTGAAAAGGCAACATCATTTTCCTTATGGCAGTTTCTTCAGGAGTCGCCCCCACTGGATGTCTCGCTCAGGTTTTAAGGAGATGAATAAAACCAGAAGTCATATTGCAGCTAATATATGAAGCAAATAAATCAGCTGGCCCCTGCCCCACAACTCGGCTCCATCCCATTGCAACCAGCAGCGGGTGTCCTGGCAGCTCAACACGGCCAGCTAGTGACTCTGCTCGCTACCCAGCTGGTTTCTTTCACCAAATAAGGTCCAGCCCTGCTTGTCGGCACAGGCATGAGTAGCTACAGCCTATAAATCCCATCGGAGACAGGACACAAGCACACACTTAACCCATCTTCTGTTCAGCAAAGCTCTTGGGCCCCAAAACAGCAAACTCTTTGTGTGGGTGCTCAGCTCTCAGCAAGGGACAAGCATCACTGACAAGAGGGAAAGCTGTGCAAGGGCTGGAGCGTTCAGCAGGAGACACCAGGATGCCAACCTGATAGCAGCTCCCCTCAGTACCCTGCCTTGGGGCAGGGCTCTGCATCCCCTGGTATTGACACCATCTCCGTAGCAAGACTGTCACTCCTCCTGAAACCTGCCAGCTGGCCTCACTTCTCCTTGGACAGACATTAAGGGAAAACATGGATCCCAATATCCCCAAAAGTATGTAGTTTAACAGTACAAATGTAATACGACAGCCAGCATTCATCAAGGAGGCGGGTAACAGAGGAGAGCTGGCAGGCCCACCACGCTTCAGCATCACTGACCACTAATGGGGGCTTGCCCTGACTTGGGGTGCTGTGGCCGTAGGCTCAATGCCTGGTCGAGCTCGGCAGGAACTATCTGCCCACTGGCAGCCCCTCACGCATACACCAGCCCCAGCTTTCTCTCTGTAAACTCAGTACTTGTTTTTCTGCAGCCGATATGGTAATACAAAGTCATATCAGCCGCCTGGCCCTTGTTAGCATTAAAAATTAAAGACAGAGCAAACAAAACCTAAAGCTCCAACATTTATTATGGCAATTTCCCACCCACCCACAGACCTACACTGTGTTTTGTTTTATTTATAATTCGTCACATCAGATGTGCCTTCCGAGAAATGGCACGTCATGGAGATAACCAACAGGCCAGGTTGTCCACGTGAGCAAGACAGTCTTTTCCGAGGGGATAAGGAGCCGGTCGAAGCCATCGAAAAGCCCTTGACCTTGTGGGTGGGTTTGCTTTTTTTGTTTTTAGAAAATAAAAAAGAAACAAACAAAAAGAAAAACAACCCCAAAGAAGTGTTGTACTCTTATTACAAAATATAAATACGATAGTCTTGCAGACAGGAGGAGCCCGGGGAGCGCTGCCTTCAGCGGGTGACTTCTCAGGCTCTCCCAGGGATGCGGCAGAGCCAGCAGGTCAGAGGCCACCTCCAGATGCTGAGACGCCGCCAGCCGCTTGCCCCAGCTTCACCTCCTTTCAGAATTTAAGTGCTCTTGAACTTCCATCCGAAAACTGCCAGACGTCCGGGGCTCCCTGGGCACCACGCCAGCTTGGGGGGTACGCCGAACCTACAGAGAGCATGGGGACAGAGGAGAGAACAGGTGTGACATGGCCCACGGTGCGAGTTATTCTCTTATCTTACTTTTTTTGGGGGGGGAGGGTTGTTTTTTGTTTTTTTTTTTTTTCTTTAACAAATAGGACACCCGACTGTCACAAAGGGATATGGTAGGATGAAGCCTTTCCTCCTCTCAGGCCACACACTCACATCCAGCATTGCTCAGCACTGCACAGGAACCACACGGATCACTTAGGAGGAAAAGCCTCTGGGTCTTACTGTGAAACCTGTGCTGTGCCAGCAGCTCTGTCTGGGCAAGGACCGAGCCAGTCTGTCTGAAAATTTCCTCCTATTCTTTCCCAAAACCTCAGGGGTTTCCCCCAGCACCCATACTGTGTCTGGGTGCTGAAGACCTTCTTAAAGTCATCAGCATTGTTAACACGCCACACAGCAGGTGGTTCATAGAGGATTCTCCACAACTCACTACACGTTGGATATCACATGGCATGAAAGCACACACTGCAGCAGCAAAGCTTGAGCTGCAAAGCCCCAGTCCGCGCCCAGCAAAGCATGCAGGCGACTCGCCATCAACTTCAGCAGCATGGGACAGGGCACTCAGAGAGTCCCAGATCTACTCACGGGGAGAACAAGAGTGGCTGCAGGCTGCTGCTCCAGTCACCAAACACCACACTACCCCAAATGGCAGGCTAAGGGCTACACTGCAAGTGGTGGCAGCAGCAAGGTCGGCGCATCATCAACATACCCCTCAAAATCCACCTCTGCACGTTCAATCAGGGTGCCAGTTTCTATGGAAGTTGCTTTACTAATACTTAAAGAGAATGGCTGAAGGGCTATGCGTGAGCTGCCATCAAGACTAAATAAGTAGCTCCTAGCCTAGATCTTCACCAGGTGTAAACTGGAGTGGCTCCTCTGAAGTCAAGAGCATGTGCCCGATTTCCCTCCAGGGAGGGCTTGTTGCTGCTGCTGTCTGAGCCCAACACTCTTCAGGTTGATGTTAAAGCAGGCTGAGACTTCCAAGGGAGCCAAGAACACCACAGCCATCCTGGCCAAGAGCTGCACCAACACGATGCTTCTGCAAACCATACCTCCCACCAAGGGGAACGAAACCAGGGGGTGTCCCCTTGGTGGGGAATGGACTCCACACCTGGATGCCTGCAGCTTTTTCGAAACCAGCAGCCAAGCATCTGGGCTCAAGGGCTGGTGGCTCTCCAGCAACTCTAGCAAAGAGCCCGCTGGGCAGTATCACTCTCCTGCTCAATAGTATGATTTGCCACCCTCCCACCGAAAATGGTGCTAAACATTTATGGGACGAAGAAAAAAAAAGGGAGGGAACTAAAAGAGTGGCTGGTATCTCTTTTCTTTTTTTGTACAAACTCTACACTTAGATAAACCCTGAAACTGTATCTCATCAGATATGCCAAAGCCTCCTGAATGTCAAGCAAAGACATGGCATCACGTATTCCTGTATTTATCTCAGGCCTTGGAAACATAATAAATATGAAACATCTGTAGTCTAAATTCTCTATACTGTTTCGGCGCCTTCATCACATTAATCATTCAATTTGGAAGAGATTAAACACTAACAGCAAAGGGGGCTGTGCCATAAAAACATGTTCCTCCTCAAAAGTTGACGGGTTTTAAGATTTTAACAATAGAGACACTATTAACCAAATATTGCTCTTATTTATAGACATATTTTTGCATGGAGAGAAATAGACATAGAGAATAGAAAAGTTTCTAGGGAGCAGGGGTCACGCATGCGCAAGATGCCAAGGCAACTAGAGAGCACATGACGGGGTCTTAAGATATCCATGCCCCAACCCAACAGACTTCAATGGGTTTATCACACTGTTAACTCATTGCCAGTTGCAGAAAAACATCACATCAGCAAATTCTGTTTTGGTGTTGAGGTGACAGCACACTGTCATTCACAAGCTACACTCTCACCAGCCAGCTCAGACTACTTCTCCTACAGCAGAAGATGCTTCTCCTGAAGCTCCTCCAAACCACTGCCCCAGCCCCATATGCACAGAGCAATGCAGCAACCAGCGGCCTTATTTAGCTCTCTGACACCTGGAAAATTGAGCTCTCTGAAACCTGCAAATCAAAGGCATCACTGCACAATTTAAAAACAAAATAATAAATCTTTGTATGCTTTCCATCTGTTGATCTTATAGCAGCGCATGGAGCCCAGATCTACCTAGAGATGCACCTGTATATAGATCTGTATACCAAAGTCTGTATATGTACCGGTATATATGATTACTTCACATGTAAAACATTGTATAGAGAAAGGTGGTAGAACAATGACCACCACAGGACAAACAAAGGCTACAGCACTCGCTCCAAAAGACAGCCAGCTATGCTCAACCCCAGTCAGACCAGCAAAAGCAAGTCCTGTAGACAACGTCTCAACCGCGGTGCTACCAGCCAGCAATAAAAAGAGTGGGGAAAGGGAGAGACCAAACTCTGCACGGGCACTTCATGGCACGGGATCAAGAGTCATGTTGTCAAGGCAGCTGCAAAGCACTCTGTGCATCCCTGTGTACACCAGCACTCCAGGGGACAGTCACCGAGTCCATTCCTTTCACCCCAACCCCACAGCGCCAGGACCGGATGCTACCTTCTCTACTAGAGGTCTCCCAACAGCGCCCACATCCACATGGCTCCCACTGTGGCAGGGAATCCGCCTCCGCCTCAGTGACAGCAAGGGGGTACCAGCCTCTCAAAGGGGAGGGCAGTTCGGGGTAACTTTTTCAGCCTCCTTTCACGCTCATCCTGCTAATCCAAACAATGCAACCTTCATTCCTTCTATACTCAATAAAAACAGAGCTTTTGTTTTTATCTTTTAGGAAAGGAATAATTATTTTTTCCTTACATATATATATTTTTGTATTTTTTCCCAACCCCAAATTTCCCCCTCAGAAGGTGCTGGGCAAAATACAGGCAACAAATGATGCCATCACAAGAAGACGACAGAAAAACTAGAAGGTTTTACAGAAATCAAAAAAAAACGAAAAGAAAAAAAAAGTATTAAATCCATTACAGTAGGAACAGCAAGAGACAGTATCACAGCAGTATGTGCTTTAATAAAGTAAAGAGATGCTGCAACATGCAGTATTTGTCAAACTGACAACATATACAGACCCCTAAGGGGGAGACGGGGAGGACCTGAACTGGAGTCCGGATTTTAAAGACAATGCACATAAAACGTTTCATAAACCTGTGATTCCCACCAAAAAAAAAGTCCACGGGAAAAGGGAGGGGAGCTCCCAGCTCCACTCTACAGCCGGGAGTGGTGCTGGGAGCTCTGGGCTGCAGTCGGTGCGATTCCGAAGCTGCAGCATCTACCTCCTCAAGAGAAATCAGCTCCTGCCCATGTGCCCGCGTATGCCAGCTGCTGATTTCACCTCGAACCCCCAAAACCAGCCTGGGATGGAGGACTCTCGGGGGGCAGAGGGGGCTGTAGAGCTGTTTTAGCTGACCACTTCTGCCACAACACTGCCAAACTGGGAAGTCCCTGTCACAGACCAAGGCCACTAACCGTAAGCCAGAGATGCCACCGGTTGCTAGAGGAGTGGGGGGAAGGGTGTATCACAGCTTAGTCCTTGACTAAAACAGGGGGAAAAAAACCCAAAACTACAGGTCCAGACTGCGAACGCTTTCCACTGGCCGGCAAGCTAACTCATTAACCCAAAAATCTTCTTCCTTGGCAGAGGCGGCTTATTTAAGGACAAGCTGGGCGATGGGCGCTCCTCGGGGTTCGGAGCACACACTCCAAAATGCCCCTGCGCGGGACCTTCTCCTACAGCCTGCCGCTGGAAGCCATCTACAGCATGTGTCAAATGAGGACACGAGAAGCTGACACTGTGTACTTTAAGGTTTTTTTTTTATTTTTTCAATAAAGGGACAAAATGGGTGTATGAACAGGATAATGCAGACAACTGCCAAAAAAACACAGACAGTGGTTTTTCCAATAGAACTTAACAAAGACCAGAAACAAAT